>NW_017304438.1:6117502-6125515 GCF_001594115.1 Trachymyrmex septentrionalis | reverse complement strand
ACATAATTACAGTTGTGAAGATTATGATTATGATATATATATATACAATATTTGTCCGCGAAATTTATTTCATATCTTATTTCATCTTTTACGATGAAACGTATTCAAATATTTAAATGTACGACAAAAACTATATCAAATATTTATTAAACAAATTCTTAAATTTTATTTTGTATTAAATATGTTAAATCATTTAAAAATTATGAAAACATCGCATTATTTTCACGTTTATAGATGTGATTGCTGTCTCGACAGTAGAGTTTCGTTGCTGTCCCTTGCGTCAAGTGGACATTATTAAATTTTATGGTTTGTACCGACGAGTAGTGATTTTCAACGTGGAAAGACATTTTTCATCATTTTCTATGGGACTCATTTAAAACTTCTAGTTCGGTGCCCCGATGAATCTGAAGATTTCCGTTACAGGACTAAAATTAATCTTGATTTTTTTTGAAAATTCTCGGGAGCTGTGATTTTGGCAAGTTAACAACAGCAACAATGTAGTTTAATTAATTTTTTTAATTAAATCGCGAAATCAATTAAATAATTTGTTTTTTTAAGTGAAAGTTTATTTTCTTTAAATATTCTTCCATTAATTAATATTAATGCTGCTTTGACAATATAAAGACTTAGCGGATTGAATATGGCAATTGTTATAGAAAAGAATGAATTATATTAAATAAATTAAAATCACAAGTTTGGTCGTTTCTTGCGACTTCTTTGAGAAAAAAGTATGGTTATAAATGAATATATTTTTTTACTTTAACTTTTTTTTAAGAAATTTTTTCAGGCACTGGACATCCCTCTATTCCAGAATATTAATTAATTTTTACATATTCCAGATCATTAATTAATTCTTAAATATTTTAGGTTGCTTTAAATAATAAAATACATACACAGTGTATATATATTATGTAAAAAAATTTTTAGTTCTTATACTCTTGATAAATTTTTTCAAAAAGATTTATAGTTATTTGAATAGATTATTGTAATAATACAATAAACATAATTGAAAATGTGCGAATACTTAATAAATTCGAGATGAATCGATTGGGTACCCCGATATCAGTAAAACTTTGATAATTTTTAATTATCTAAATGTTACATTTAATATTTAGATAATCCTATTCAATTATTTGAATACATTTGCTAAAATGTTATAGAAAAAATAAAAAACGACGTGAATCTGATTTCACTAAATTTGATTATGAAATTAATTGTCTTATTGTTATCGGTTCGATTCGTCTCGAACAGTCGGTACCTGAGAATTTTTGTGCTCGCACATTTAATAAATAATAATAAAAATGTATGTATTTTATCATTTCGAAATGTAATCATTTATAACCACTTTTCGGTAGGAATTGTTCTATTCATGTTTTTTGGTAATAAAAAGATGTATGTATTTGATAATGAAAGAATATTTTTTCGCACGAATTTTGATCTGATGTACTAAAGAACTGATGAATATCGGTTAAATTATTATCATCCAAATATTTGGAAATTGCATTATACTTGCAGTATGCAAAGATTTGGAAAAAGGTGACAATTGTTAACTCGCTACCGAAATAGCTGCTATCAAGAGCAGTCTAGAAATTTGAGATTTATTTCCTCCTGGGGTGAAGTCCTTGGTATTCAGCGGATCACTTAACTTCCTTTTGCGGCTTAATCTCGTGAAATTCGACAGAAATACATAGAGCACAGTTCGTTCTCCAACATATATAGATCATTCTTCTCTGTGTCAAATGCTACTTAACGAGCCACTCGACTGAGGGACTTGATTCGATCGAATTGTTGCCGATTATTTTCTATTAAACACGATGATAACGCGATCTTTAATAAAGTAAAACGAGAATTAGAATTTACACATACGATTAAATATATTGCTTGATTTATTTGTTTATATTATTAAAATAGACGCCATAAAAAATTACAAATATTTGTTGATATGTATTATCATGTAGAGAAATAATAATTATACGAGACTTACGTTGAAACGGAATAAAAATTGTGTACTAGAATTGATGAGATTATTTTATTTATCGCGTATTTTTTTATTTCATCATCGTGCATTAAAGTTTTGCTTATTTTTTACCTGCTTTGCATTTTGTTTGACAAATCTTATGAAAATGTAATTTCGATGATATGTCAATAGTTGACATTCTTTTTAATTGAAAGATATATATTATAAATTTATTAACAATCTTTTTGGTTTTGGTTGCTTATATAAATTAAATAAAGCAAAATAAATTTTGCAATTTCTATTCAGTATTCGATTATACAAGAAACGCTATGTAATAGTCACTTGTTGATCATACCCACATATTTCACATTGTATCGTAACAAAATTGTGTTATTGGACGCCGAACGTTTCGTATGTAATTTCACGTCACAAAAAAATTTTACATGTATTCTTATTGCATATTATACTATATTTCCAATTTTATAATCTTTTACATTATGTTATATATAATATAAAAGAAATTGTGCATAGAATATATAATGTAAATGACAAAAATATGAAAAAATGTATCGTAAAATGGGATAATTTTAATCTAATCAAGATATCATTTACTCAAATTTTAAAAAATGCCTAAGAAAACACGCATATCTAAAATCAGGATATTTTTAAGATTTTTTTTATGTTTAGATTTTGGTATATGCGCGTTCTTTGAGCATTGTTAAAATTTGTGTTAGTTATCCCGATTTTTTAAATTTTATTTTACAGTATGACGTATGAATCCTGAAACACAATAGATGCAATAAGCCTTGAGAAATTGATTAATCATAGTCGATCGTGAGAAGAACTGTATTGATTTGACTATAATTGGACAATTTTTATAAGAGATTTACTGTATCTATTGTGTTTCAGGTCTAAAGAAAAGAGGACCGCCGAACGGAATCGGCGGGGGTGGTGGAGGGTTTCTACAAGCAATTTTATTTTTGCCAGATTATCTGAAAAATGTATAAGTAATTTTATTGTAATATAATCTTTTATTGCAGTGTATTGTATTAAAAGTAAAAAAAAGGGAAAAGAAAGAATTAAAAAAATGCACAGTTTATTGAGTGAGTTCAAGTCGGCAAAGCAGTTAGGTCTGCTTGCCAAACAATTAAACACAATTGGTTGATCTACAGGTTAGAACTAATCATGTTCATTCACGCTGGTGGCTAGACATGCTTGACAAGCATGTCTAGCCAGTTTGCCGTTTTGAATTTATTTCATATCAGAGAGAAATTTGAGAGAGGACCCAAAACACCTGTAACAAAATGCTGCCGCGCACTACCGCCCTCTGAAGAAGTGGATGTTAACTACACAACAATATCCATCTTTTTGCGGTGCTCAGATAGTTGAAATCATTAAAATAACTAAAATCTATTAAATTAATAAAGATTTCAACGATTTCAGCGATTTAATTCCATCAAGAGCACTGCAAGAAGATAGATATTATTGTGTAGTTAACATCCACTTCTTCAGAGGGCCGTAGTGCGCGGCAGTATTTTGCGGTTACAAGTTTTGGACCGTCATGTCCTCTCTCAGGTTTCTTTCTGCGACTAGCCATGTTACTAGTGCCATCATGTGCACATAGCGTGCATATTGAGATTCCGGCGGGTAACACATCGACAATCTTCGATTTCCATTTCATTATATAATTGCATAATAATGCATTATAAAAATAATAACTAAAAATTAAAATAATTTAAGTTTAAAAAATAAAGAATGTATAAAATATTCTAATACTTAATGTTTCTTCTAATTGTGTGTTTGATAATCAATGAATTAATTGAAAAAAAATACAGTCGCTTATTTAAACAATTATGTATTTTGTAATATGCAACTACATATTTTTTTAAAGCAACTATGTATTTTCTTTACATCGATTGATTCATTGATTATAAACAAATGAATGATTTAAAACTAACATAACTCAAAAACTTTTGATTTTTCGATATCTAATCAATATTTTTATATGCAAAATAATTAAGAGAAATCATATTATGTAAAAAGAATCATATAATTTAAAAAATGGCGATCTTCATATAACTTCGAAAAATTTTTTCAAAAATTAATTTTATCAATATATTTGCGTTTCTTTAAACCATTTATGAAACGTTTTTCCGTATCTTCCATATCTTTCGAAATGTTTACGTACGACAATTAAAATGAGACACCCTATATATTTATAATTATATGTATGATTCTGATTTCTAAAATATCTCATCATTTCAAAGAAGAGAAATTTGTGATTAAAATTATTAGAAAAACTTTTAACATTCCTCACAATTATTACACGCAACGTATTAGAAAATTTTTATTCCATATAAAATAAGGTAGATTATAAAACAAATTCTTTTAATGGTTCTGCAAGTTACAAAATTTTAATTCAATTAAAAAATTACTATAATATAGCAGATTCAATCTTCGATAAATTATCTGATTTTTAATTTCAATCTTTTCTGATGCGAAAAAGTTAATATTTGATCACAAAAATTTTATTAATCTTAAAGTTCACAATAATTTTTTTGAAGTTATAGATTCTAACAAGATATTTAGTTTCAATAGAAATATAAACAGAATATATAAATTTTTTCTAACATTAAATGTATCATATAATTGTACATGCCTGGTAACTGTATAACTTCTATTCCAAATTTTTTAAAATTATGATATAATAAATTTCTGAAATCAAGATTATTTTGAACATAAATTACAAGATATAATTATTCTTTTGACTTTTTTCTTGAATTATGTTATTCATGAGCACGTAAGATGCGGAAATTTATCTTTGCAAATTACACTTACATAGATATGCTTGTTGTAATGCTCGTAGAGCATGCAAAGATATCGCTACTTAATATTTTTTCTAATTTTAAGATTATGTACGACTCTTGTTACTCGTTGATCTTTTTACAGGATTATTATTCCCATCTCGCTTTTCTATCTATTTTTGTCTTAATACACTGGAAACACGTACGTGGATGAAAGTAGAAGGATTCGTGAGTGTACGGTCATAAAGTACCATCACGCGATGGTATGCTGGATACGCATAAACTCAGCCAAGCGTATAGAGCAGTTGATAATTACCGCGGATACTTTTATGAAGGCGCGGAGAATAGAAAATCTTATAAGCAAGAAACATCAGTGACACACACGAAATATTTCGTTATTATTTTACAAGCGCTCCAATCGATAGAATCGCAAGAATCCAGTTTGCGGCAAGGACTTCCTGTGCGTTATGCAGCTGCCGTCGACACAGCAATTGCAGCCGCAAAGAATTTCTCTGCACGGCCGCAGATCATTCTCGCGGAAAGAGAGAAGGGCGACGATCACGTGAGTAAGAGTGAAAGTTTGGCGAGGTATGCCCGGCAAATTATCGGCGTGATCCGTCTCCTTCATATAATGAAGGATGATCAGTTTTCAATTAACGTCTAAGATGAATCTAAGGAGAGGCTTTGCTGTTTTGCTAATCAACTGTGTTCATCGTGGCAAAAACAATTATATAGATCTTCCAACATCGCACAAACTTCTTCGATTCTGTTATGTGTTAGAAACAGCTCTCAACCTCGTCTGTTATTTCGATATTAGAAGATACCTTGGTATTAGAATCACTATAGTGGCCACGTGGGATATGAATTAGAATTGCTTAGGTAATCCCATACTGCGCAACCTCATCGTACCTACTAATGACGCTTGACCGCAAGGTTAATAACTGGAGAACACGTAAATCTATCTTCGTTTCCCTAAGATCGGCCTAACTGTACGTGGAACAGTAATCAAGAAGGGGGTTCAAGAAGCTAATGTTTTATTCATGAATCTTACAGTCTAGGACTATAAAGCGTAGTCTACAATGCGGTCGCAAACTCATTTTATAGTAAAGCAAGAGCAGCAATAATATACTCAGTTTCTGGTCGTAGGGTAATCGTAAATGTAGTCACTCGAGTCGGTCCAAATGTAGCGACCACAACTGTCGCTGAGATGGAGAAGAAAACATCATATATTGTATATACCGGTTCTTTTCTTGTCAACACTGCGATTTTAAGACTTGACTGCAGTTGCATTATAAACTAAGTTTAAAAGATCGAAGAAGCTGTACCAATTTTAAATAACTCTAGGTTTTTGCTAAAATGCCATCTCTTCGAAATTTGTTAATTTAACCTTTGGCCGTTTCTGCTCACAAATCAGCAATTCGACCTACGCTTCAAGGATAGTCTTGTGAACGAACATCTGCTCGAGACTAACAGTATACATAACCGTATTGAGATTATGCAAGAGGCTAGCCGATAGATGGATGGTAATGGCAGATGCTTTACGCCAGTAAACGTAATATTAGTCGACGTAGCGGCGGTTGATAGTGTATGGTGAGGTCTAACGGTGGAACCACCATAATGCCCCGTAATAGTGATTCGCTTCTTCTCGGCATCCTTGGAACTTGATGTCATATGGAGCACCGGTTCAGCAAGGTATTCGATAATTGATGATACATCTTGAATGAAGACGATATATCATTGAACGATAAGACAGAGGCCTTAAATGTAGGGCTTTTTTATTTTAACCGCATTTCCTCTGAACTTCAAATTTTCTGGTCATTTCCAAATTAATTTTTTTTTTAAAGTTCAAGGAAAATCATAATTTACAAATTGGTTAATATACATACATATACATATATGTATATGTATAAAATTTGTCAGTTTTAAATATTATTTTTATATAAATTAAATAAGAGAAGGAAATTCTATTTTTGATCGAAACGAATCTTGATAATTGATAATATTCATATATGTAAATTTGTAAATACATCTGAAAAATTTACGCATATAAATATCATCAAGCATTAAGATCAATTTAAATAGAATTTTTCTTTTATTTGATTTATTCTTATTGATTTAAATTTCATTTATAATTATTTATTTTTATAAGTTCCAAGGATTCTGTCAAAATAAAGCTTTGAAATTAGCTAAAGAATTTTTTTTTTTTTCTCTTTAAAGTGTTTAGATTTTAAAAAGTCTTTCATGTTTTATCTTTTACTTACGAAACAACTTTGGATATTTTAGCATTTCGATAAAGAAACGATAAAAAAAAAATAGAATTTGAAAGTCTATAGATCAAAGCAAGTGCGCTTAGTGAGAAATTATCCACTTATATAAAGAGTAAGTGTAAGAACATCTATTAAACTGCTGATGCATGCAATTGTACGTATAAATAGCATAGTTAAATAACTTTTAATTAGTAATAATTAACGAGAGAGACCGATAGGAACTTTCTCAATGTTTACGGAGAATCTCTGTGGTTTGTACGATTCAAGTAAAATGATTTTCCGCGATTTATGAACCGCGCACGTCTAGATGAAGCTTGTAATTCGGTTTTCGAACAGGAGCAATCGAGGCGATTTCGTTTCCGACATTCGTTCTGTATGTTTAACGAGCAACCGTGTCTCTTCCCCATATCGTGAAGGAACTATTCCTCATCGATTCCTCAATCACGCGTAATTGCCCGATTGCCATGGATTGTTCCGCGTTCGACGAGGACACGGTGCGCGACTTTATTATCCCGCCGCAACGGCATGCGGCACAATAAAAGCTTCTCTTTTTCCAGTGAGAAAACGGGAAAAAGAAAATAACCTGCGTGCCACATGAATTCGATCGGTTATTAATGACTTTAATGACGCGCGTGATTCTTTATACAGGAAATGTCACGGTAAGCTTGTACATGAGCCATGGCCACACAATCACGAACAACTCACATAAGAAATCATTCTGTTCCCCAAAATTACGTGTAACGAATCGCGAATTACTTTGTTTATATTCTCAGAAGCAAGAGAATTTCTTTGCCCATTAAATTCATCACTCATAATTTCTGATTCTTTGTAATTTACAGCGGTAGTTTAATTATTTGTAATTTCTCTTTGCAATAGATTTCTAAGTTGAACACGGGTTTTTATTAAGGGAGAAATCGTATTGATCTAATCGAAAGAAAAATATAATGTTCTTAAAGCAACAAAAGCAAGACTATAAATATATTTA
>NW_017304438.1:6110604-6117402 GCF_001594115.1 Trachymyrmex septentrionalis | reverse complement strand
AGAAAAATATAATGTTCTTAAAGCAACAAAAGCAAGACTATAAATATAGTATATTTCCATAAAAATATCGACAGTTTCTTTTCCTACATTGTATAAACGTTTATGAAATTTGCATATAAGCAGCAGGAAAAAAAGAGAGACAGAGAAGAAGCAATTCTAGAAAAAACGATCTTCTTCGCTCATTTCTCTTCTCATCGTCCTTCAAACTTTTCTAAAGTTGATCACGTCACTGGATGTGTGTGTGTGTGTGTGAGAGAGAGAGAGAGAGAGAGAGAGAGAGAGAGAGAGAGAGAGAGAGAGAGAGAGAGAGAGAGAGAGAGAGAGAGAGAGAGAGAGAGAGAGAGAGAGAGAGAGAGAGAGAGAGAGAGAGAGAGAGAGAGAGAGAGAGAGAGAGAGAGAGAGAGAGAGAGAGAGAGAGAGAGAGAGAGAGGACACCACGCATTGCTTAATTATTCAGTTCTTCGAGTCGCATGAGTGATTATTTACAGGAAAGATTTTTTTCAAAGATGCAAAAGATAGGAAGGGACATGGATCACGCATTGGCGGATCCAGAAATTTGTCAAGGAAGGTCATTGGCGCGTCGCAAGTAAATGTTTTTAGGTTAAAAATGGAAAGTTAGAATATAAAGTTATTATTTGAATTATCACATTAAAAAAGTATTATATTTAAATGTATAATTCATAAGACGTTTTATTTTTAATTATATTAACACAAAAAATAATAATACAAGATTTATGTTTTTTATATCTATAAGAGTTCCTTAAATTAAAAAAATATTTTTGGAATATCAAAATTGTGATTAAGAATTTCAAAAATATTAAAAAAGTATACAACATTCTGCCATAAATATTTTTAAAAAGGAAGGTTTTAAGGAGGGAGCATGACTTCTGTGTAATCCGCTACTATAGACACGCGAATAATAAAGCCTAATGCACAACTGAAAAGCAACGGGAACAGGGAATAATAGATTTCAATCTATCAGAAACTGTGTATAACCAGAATGTTTTTGTTAGATCGAAATTTGTTATTGCCTGTACCGATTGCGTGTGCTTTTCAATTGTGTCTCAGGCTTAATTTCTCCAGAAGAATCTCGACGGTATGGAATTCGAAAATCACTTGTTAAGTCAGTCGGCCAGCATCGACACAAATACTTCGGGAGACGGGGCCTTCTCGACCCGGAGAGAGAAGAAGGGAGAGAGATGAGTATACACGTCCTCCGCGATCGCGGCATCCCTCACCGTGCTGGCGAATGTAGGTCCTCGGGTCCGACACCTATAATGCGAATCTCCTACCTCGCCGCCGCCTGGCTGCCTCGTGCAGCCACTCTTTGGGAACAGTACTTCTCCCTCTCCTTTTAACCCCACCAACCTTCGGAGTTCATTGAGAGCACGATAACAGGTGTCCCGCATACTGCGCAATAAGCGCAGTTATAAGGACAAGTGTCCTAGTGTCATGCTTTTTACTAATAGAATTCGTTGCAGTCGTAAATTTTGATTTGAGAATCGACCAGTATTGATTTGTAAGAATAGCTACCGGTAAATCGCGAAATGCCGAGATGTTGAGCACCATTGGCAGTACTAATATTCAAGCTCTCTAACTCTAGAAGTGTGACTTCAATAGAATTCGCTACGAAAGAATCTACATGTCTTACTCTCGCATTTTTGTACATTTTTGTTCGTTTGACAGCTGTCAAGAAATCACTGTTAAACTGTTTCACTCGTCAAATGTTATCCTGTACGTCTCGTCTGTCAATCTAAGGCAACAGTGTTTTCCATAACAGTACGCGCTACATCTGCCCAATGCAGTTACGACAGTTAACGGGTATACCGGATATACCGGGTATATCGATCGATGGCACGAACCGTAGAAGGTGAAGCAGGCGAAGAAAACAAAGAAGAAAGATGTGCCGGATCTATCTTGACCTATCGCTCTTAGCTTTTCTTTCTAACTTCAAAATCGTACACGTTAAAGATCTATTTGTTTCACCGTCTTTATCTTCGCCGTTCTTATTGTCAGCACGGCTAACGCAGGTTACAAAGATTATAGATTATATTCATCAGGCCCGCGAAAGTTCGCCGTGGCTGACACAAGCCGGACCCGGGCCGCTGGCTGAAGAGTCGGTCGCGAGGAGGATCTTTTGGTGCCGTGTGTCCCGGAGTGCCTGGCCGACCAACCGAAAGCGCCAGGAGACGATGAAGAAGAAGAAGAAGAAGGAGCGGGAAAAGGAGTCGAGAGGGTAGGGAGAGAACGGCGAAGAGGGGTCCTACCCGCTTCGCCTCTGGCCTCTCTCTCTCTTGATACACCTTTCTCCGGTTCCCCAACACCCGGCGGCGGGCCTTGGTTCCCCTTCAGTCCTCACCGGGACACAGACAAAGTTACGCACCCGGAGAAAGGTCAATCGGTTGGCCGCTCCGTCACACGGAACTCTCGTAATTTTTCTTCGCCCGGTGTAACGACAAGGTGTAATTTTTATTTTTACCGCACAACCGATACCGTTTCGAATTATCACAGTCGGTCGGGGTTGCCACTCTTCACTTCCCTCCTCGTCCTAATCTATTTCCTTCCACTCATTTCCCGCGCCACGTTTTTCCGCAACACTATCGAAGGTCGCGGAAGTTGGTCGCGAGGTGTCCGCTGAAACAATCATCCCGAGATCGCTTTGGTGCTCATGTAACGGACAAGTCAGTATTGACAGCGCGGGATTGGTTTACGTGGGATAGTGCGACTTCCTCGTGACTTTGGGCTAATTTAAAGTGCTGTCGCTCCGAGGGACCCCGAACAGATGGGCGACGACATGTGGAGGCTTTGGTTTACGAAATTACTTCTGCTAATAGCGTTTCTGCTGATAATCACGGCCCAGACGCGATCCGAGGGTGAGTTTTAAAGTTTTTCTCTAGAATTTTAAACTCTAGAGAACCGATAAAGTAAAATGTATATTAAATAATAAGAAGCATAATAAAATAACAAGTGCGAGAAGCAGACTAGGATTTTGATTAACGTGTAAAGCTGAACTGTACAAAGTGGAGCAACTATTTCGCAAATGCGATGAATAATCGCGTTGTCCAGGAAACGTGTATAATTCTTGTGATAATTATAGACGTAATGTCGGGTGACGTATATTGCAGGATTTGCTTAATTTTCATTTTATCAGTCTCAATTAATTCATTACAGCGGTTGACGCGTTTGACTAACGATCAATGCTGCCCGTCAGACGCAGTAAATCTACTCTACTCGTCGTAACACGGAAACGGCGCGTGCACGTGATAATTTCTTTTGTAACACCTGTTCTTCCGCGTTTGCCGCGAGATAATGCGGCGTTTTCCATTAACAGGACATCTACCCGTACACACGACTTGTGTAACGCTAGACTCGGCAGAAACGAGCCGACGCGTGACTAGTTTTTTTTTTCTTGCAATTAAAAACGTTCGCGAACGAAAATTAAGAAGCGGAGATCTTCAATGTCGATGTTATGAATGAAACGCGCGAAGTAAAGTCTTACGTGTTTTTACCTGTTAAAACGATAGCACGGAAAAGTATTAAATGCACGGCTAAAGTATTAAAAATTTAATCAGCTACAGATCTGAAAATAATTCTACTGGACCATTCAAATAATTACGTAAGACAACTTCAAATCGATTGAAGTTTCAGAATGCTGAAACTTTTTTCAGCATTGCTCATTGTACTTGAGATTGCTACGCAATTATTTTTAGACCATCTCTAGCTAAATTTTTAGATAATTCTGCAAAATCGTTCCTTTCATGTAAATAAAAGTTCAAAAAAATTATCAACAGAATTTTTGTAATAATTTTTTGTAAAATCTCCATTAAAAAAAATCTCTATGTAAAAATAAAAATTTTAAGATTTTAATTAAACGGTTTTTATATCGGAGATGTTATCAATTTTAATTAACGTAAAATCAGCAATTGCGCAAATTTACGGAAACACATTGAAGGCATCACTTACGCTTTATGTGTTATAAACCGCATAACGGTTTGCGCGGCTTATGGTGCTCAGTAGCGTGTACTTTATACAAGCATCCGCTCGCTCGATATTGCGATCTAGTATCAGTGATCCAGAGAAACGTAGGTTTGTCTAGTTGTGCCCCCGAAAAGCGCCGTTATTGCCATTTCGAAGCCTGATTTTCCGGTTATTATTGATCGACATATTTAAGTTGGCATTTTCTTCAATCTCGTCTTATAATATCATTAAGCTGTTATTAAATGATTTTTCTCATTAATAATTATATCATCGTACGCTCGTATAATTATAAATGCGGATGCGAAATATATACATCAAATATATTTATTTTATATTTATTTATTGATATCTGATTCGCATATAATATTGGCTGTCTTTGTAAATTGTGGTGAAATTTAATAAAGCAGCAAACAAGTTTGATTTTTTCAATTCCATTAAAATTCTACATAATTGATCGGACAAGTGCACTTTCAGTTAAATACGTTTGAGTGAAATTGGCTTTATTAAATATTTCTGTTGATAATGCAGACGTGTGTCATTCACAAGTTTTCGTCCACCTCGTTGGTTGGCGACGCGAAAGAACCGGGGATGATCGGGATTGAACGAACAGGGCGCGTTATCCTAAGCATTTTTATCGGTGGCGGTTGGCCTTGCAGACATTAGTTCTGCGAGCGACTCTCACATTCACTCCTGCGAAATAGGAGAGATCGAAGGACCAAAGATCTCTAACGAGCCTCTCGATTCTGATAAATCGCGAGTCATTCGCTGCTCTTGAATACGAAATATGATTCTGCCTAATAAATGCACACAGAGAACTTTACGATACGACTTATTAAACACAGAAAGATAGATAGATAGATAAATATATAGATAAATAGATGGATATATAGATAGATAGATAGATAGATAGAAAGAGAGAGAGAGAGAGAGAGAGAGAGAGAGAGAGATAAACAGATAAATAGATTGAATGATTGATTGATTAATAAAAGCGTTTATATTAATCTTCTTGAATAAACCTTCTAAGAAAATAAAAATAGCAAATAAAAAAAAACAGGTAACAAAATAATAAATAATACAAAAAATACAATAATAAAAATAATAAAGGTAAAAAAAATTATGTTAAAAACAAATTGAAGAAAAGAAGAGAGAGAGAGAGAAATTACAGAATATAAATCTGAAGTTATAAAAAAGAACAAATTATATATCTTGTCTTTAATAATAAATTCTAGCGTAGACGCAACATCTTGAATTTTGAAAACGCTGTTAAGATTTACATAATCGGTTTGTGGTTAGTTTATTGTTCACAATATTCAAGAGATTAGAATTTTTTTCCGAAGAATCTATGCGTCAAGTAATTTCCTCAGAATAGAATGTTTTTTTTATGACGAGATTTCTTCTTAAGAAAACGCGACGTGGGTCCTACAAGACAGATAGCAATGAGATTTATGGCGCAATTCGGGTGGCGAACGGAACGACCGGTCGTTTGCGAATGATTTTCCACCGACTAAATCATTCTTGAGGCGTTCAATGAAACGCACGACGAAATTTATGACTAGGCGCAAATCGCCGGTTATCGTTGAATGGCGAAGGAGTAGGTATTCTATTTGTTACTTCCGGTAATTTACTCTTGCAATCTGAGAAATTCCATATTAATTATAATTTTAATTTTACGTAATACTCAAGAATAAATAATAATGATAATGCAATAACAAACTTTTTTTTAATCATTTATATCGATTTCACGTCGATCGTTTAATTTACATGAAATGCAAATTACCAAGTAAGATTGGGCAACAAATTGTTGGCGCAATTCTCTCCATGCTAAGAAAAATTGAACACGTAGTTCATCTTGCAATTGAAGATGTTAAGAATGGTACAGATATCGTCAAAGCAAAGCCGCTTACATACAGCATCAAGTTTCACGCGAAGGGAAAGTGTGCAAACTGCAAAAATAACAATGAACGTATCTCATTGGAAAGCTCAGTCACGAGTACGAGTGGTTCTAAATTTCGCTGCCTTTTTTGTTAGCCTTGGGAGAACGTTCAGATATTGAGAACACGGTCATACGAAAGACGGTAACACGGTAAAAGAAGAGACTCTAATTTTATTGTTTGAACGTATGTCTTAATCATAAACTTCATTTCATCTTTATTTCATCTTTATTTCATCTTTACCTATAAAGATTAAACAATATTAAATCGGTCAAGAAACATTCAATACAAATAATCGAAGCTATCATATTCAAAGCAGATCTTGGTGCCTAATACTATTCACATGCGAATTTTACAATTTCTAGTTCAAGCAAATTGCACTGCGAAAAATGTTCGGTTGGATTAATTGGAATTCTGATTAAAAATGAAACGAATCGGAATGTTTTGATTATAAATCTATTAAATTCTAAATATACAGTCGGAATTTTGATTAATCAGAATGTTTTGAATCAAAATCAGATCGGGTTGTGCATGATTAAGTTGAATTTTTTTTTTAAAAGAAAACGAGGCAAATGAAAACAGATAATAGATAATTGTTACAGCGGATTAAACGATTCTGCGAGTAAACAGGATGTTAGTGCGGAATGTTGTCCCTCTATTCTCCTATAACATTCATTACTATACGCTATCGTATGCTGGACTTTCTCCGTTCAATAGAAAAACGGGCGACGTCCATATCGTGATGTTGACGCGCGCAGAAACCTTCATACGGAAAATACACATACGGAATTATTTTACGCAATCACCGACGACGCCGTGTAAGGGATGAATTCCTTTGACGCAATTTCCATTTTATTTACGAGCGTGCCATAATAACGTTAGACAAGTG
>NW_017304438.1:6108750-6110504 GCF_001594115.1 Trachymyrmex septentrionalis | reverse complement strand
CGTGCCGTAATAACGTTAGACAAGTGTGTGTGTGCGTGCGTGCGTGTGTGCGTGTGTGTGTGTGTGTGTATGTGTATGTGCAGGGTGTTTCTCATAAGGTGCCACTATCTTAACATCGTGGATTCTCTGAAGTTTAAAATTTTCTTTCAAAATGTCAAGGCAAGTTTGTCATCGTTTGTCGTAGCTTTCCAATTTCAACATTGCCTACATTTCCAGCTTCCCGATATTACATATCTTCGTAACTAAGCTTAAAATTAAGATTGAACGAAAGGAATGTGATTTTACTGTTTCTTTTTTCTGAAGCTGAGAAGCTAGTTCTCAAAACGCATTTTGTGTTTTCCGTTATTTATAATTCATAAACTACGGATAAACTATGTTTCTCATTTTTATAAAGCAAAAATTGATTTAAAAAAAAAAAAGAACACCCTGCGAGAACGACGCTCGTATGTTCAACATTGCAACAGCGGACGTTCTTGCATGTCCGGTTCAGTTAGTCACGAATTATGGTTCTATTCAGCGCGCAACGTTAAAAGATAGGTAAACATCTTTTTTCTGACAAAACTTGTTAAAGAGGAGAAGTTTTGCTGTAAGAAACGGAGCAAAATGTTTTTTTCTAGAAAACATCCATTTTCATTCATTTCATCTGAAAGATTCATATTCAATCGTTACTCCAACGTTAAGTCAACGCTAAGAAGCAACTCATATATTTTGTAACTTAGACTATTACTTTGTAAATCTATCACTGACACACTCGTTAAAGCGAATAGTGAAACACACTGTATTTTCGTCAAGGATAAAATAAATTCGAAAGGAACGTTGGGTCACGGTCACCGCCTGCAAATGTCCTCAAAGCATGGCGATCAGTGCACCGCGCCGATGACGTTAATCAGTTGTTCTTGTACCGCGTATTAATGCAAATTATTCTATGTCGTAGCTATTTTTATCACAGTCGTGTTCGTTGCAGAAAAGGAAAATCGATATAGCGCGAGCGTTTTGTGCGCGTGATACCAGAGAGATAATCGCTTGATTCTCATAATTTTATAATTCCAAATTGCGCGAACCAGCAGCGGTAACAAGAGGCGCGGAAGTACTTGTAACTGCACGCACCGAGTTGCAAGCACCGCCAGCTCAACGTAACGATCGTGCATTCATTTTTTGTGGCTCGTGCACGTGCGCTGTTTTATCAGGAAGTACAAATCTCGACGTGGCAGGAAGTCGCAATGGATACTTGCGGTTCTTCAACCGCTTCGCGTATTACGTTCGAAGAAGAAGAAAGAGGTGCCGAGGTGGGTCTCCCGATCCACGAAAGTGGACATCATCTGTCCGAGAGCTCCGGGCGATGAAAGTTTGCATTCCCTCGCGAGTATCGAGACTTCGACTCGGGGGCCTAATTTCACGAACTCATCCGCACATGAACTGTGAGAAAAACCAGCATCGTATTCCTTTTTCCCTCGAGAAGACTCCATTTTCACTTCGATGAGACTCGACGAAACTCTTCCTTTTTAATGGTGAAAAGATCTTACTTGGGCTGATTCGGGCTGATTTAATTAACTCAACTTTTAAATAAATAGATAAGATGACCACAGCATTCCAGGCATAATTTTTTTAAAAACTTTGGGAAAAGAAATAAAGTATTGTTCGGATGCCCAGAAACTTAAGATTTATTATTTTTATATCTCACTATTTCATATAACTAATTTAAATTTAGTGTAAATTTAATTATAATACAAATATTAAAATTAAAATTATGAGAA
>NW_017304438.1:6107489-6108650 GCF_001594115.1 Trachymyrmex septentrionalis | reverse complement strand
ATGGAAACAAAGGAATGTAAAAATAATAAATCTTGAAACTTCTGTTGATAGGTAGAGTGTTTAGGACACACTAAAAAATTTTTCTTTTATAATTATATATTTTATTAATAATACTTTTTATCAGTAAAAAAAAGAGTAGAATTAGAAATATTAATTTTTTGTGTTCTCTAACCAACCTTGCATATTTTTAGATCACCAATATAACACAGAATCTTACATCAACATCATTGCGATCTTATTGCAATTACGTTTGTAATCTTATTGCAATATTGTTGGAACGTTGCAATGTTGTTGCAATGATCTGTGCTGTATGAGTACCTACTTACTTAAAGGTTAATACGTGACATACGCGTATTTATTAAGCAAATTAGAAAAGTTTCTCACTACATATTAGAAGAATTTCTCACTATCTAAGATAATAATTATATATGTTGTTGATCACAATGCGAATACGCAGAAAGGATATATATTTTTGTTAAGCATACTTGTCATTTAAGTGTGTGAACTGAGTCGCGGAATAATGTTTGCGTACGAGAATAGAATGTCCTACTGCTACGGAATGTCTTAATGATAGATTAAATGCGATTGGTCTTAACGGATCGTGAATACGTGACTTGCGCTCGAGCTAAAACTTAAGGTACCGGTGTAGGCGAATCGATATAAGAAGGTATCATTCGATCAGCCTGTCTACATTAGCTTCGTTTGCTCCAACCGGCGACCCAGATTTTTGCATAATCTTATGTAACCGTGTTAACAAAAGAGCTTCCTAACGGACTGTATAGATTACGTGACGTTACTAGCGATTTTGTTTCCTCAATGAGGCGTGCGCCAACTGAGCGTCCAACTACAACTCTCGCTGTGTCTAATTAAGCAATGCATAAGATGATATTATTTTACAATGTATCTCATTTATTTAAATGATATTACATTTTCAAGGATCCCGGATATAATAAATTAACCGAATAAATTGTCGGGAAACTAGTTTTTGCAGTGCGGTATGTCAAAAACCTTTTTACGTGTTTCGCCTGAAAATACATGACCTCGAAAGCGAACGAATCGGTCACTTTGAAGAATGAATTTTCGTTCATTGCAACGTTTAAGGTATTACGACTCCTTGCCCCACCTATAACCTTTTCGTAACTAATCGCAAATTAATCGATA
>NW_017304438.1:6102203-6107389 GCF_001594115.1 Trachymyrmex septentrionalis | reverse complement strand
AGAATGAATTTTCGTTCATTGCAACGTTTAAGGTATTACGACTCCTTGTCCCTATAACCTTTTCGTAACTAATCGCAAATTAATCGATTATTTTTTGTTTACTACACTGAAAAAAAAGATTGGCTGGATATGGTATAACATGTTAAATTGTTTACAACAATCAATTTTTGGTTGCGTTAGTCTATCGAAATCCTATACTGACATTACAGATAGGCCAACCAAAAATTGGCTACTGCAACTAAAAATTGGCTGTTGTAGCAATTAAAAATTCTGTAGCATATTTTACCATCTAATTTGCTGCAGCTACCAAGCTTTTCTTTCAGTGTAGAATTGCGAGCATTATGAATTCGTTACGCTAAATAGTTGGACGTGTTATCGCAATTTTATTACTTTTTAAATATTCTTCCGTACGTCAAAATTAATATCTTTACGGCAAAAGCGGAAAGGCTTTTCTCAATTCAAGCGTGACAGAACACATTACGGACCGCACGTGCAAACATCACATGCAGCGCGAAACGAAAAACGTAAATGAAGCAAGACGGGAAAGAGATTTTCCGTTAGTCGAGGGGCAGGTTTGCGAAGTGCCTTTAAATTGATGGCAATTTCTATATTTATGCCCCAGCCAAGCAAGGTCTTTTGGTCTCGAGAAAAAAGTCCTCGTCGTACAATAATGTGCTGCACGCGTGAATTCAAAATGAGTCTCTCTATGTTATTGGCCGAATCACTGCGGGCTAAAGCCAGGTTTCTGAAATTCCAGCCTCGTCTTCAATAAAATACGATATACTTTTACCATTCGTGGGTTCTCGAGGGCTTTATAATTTTGTTTTCATTTTATAATGTGATAAATTTGACGTCGAACAACTTTGAGACTTCAAAAACGACTGTAAAGACTTTTTCGGTAAAACAATTCAAACTTCCTTTCTAAGTTATCGGCTAATGATGTACACAAGAAAATTATTTCTACTAAAAAATGATTTAGATTTAATTAAGATTTAGATTAAATATTTTATTTGAAAATTCAACTTTATCAACTTTATCTACCATAAATGCTACACGTTTGACAACATGCGACTCGAAATCTATCATGATATTAATTTATCATTTAAAAATTGTTTCAGAAGAAACGCGGAAAGTATTAAAATACCGCAATTCGTCTCCATCGACATAAGCATTTCCACGTAAAGAGAATAGTTTTGCTGAAGTGTCTAAAATTTAGCTAGATAAGCTTTGAAAGTAATTTTATTGGACCATCAAAATAATTTCGTTGAAAACTCAAACTGATTGCTAGAATGTTAAAATTTTTTGCAATGTAATATTCATTATATCCGAAATTTCTATGTAAGTATTTTAAAGGTCCAACAAAATTATTTTCAAATCGATTTCTAACGTTACTTTAATGGTTCGACAAAATTATTTTCAAATCTGTTTCTAGCTATACATTTTTAGATACTTCAGCGAAACTGCTCTTTCATACATCGTTACGAGGTGGTGACAATTTCGCCGACAAGTTCAAACATTTCCCGACGAAAATTATGGTACGTTCTACGAGGTTCATTCGATCATAGCCCGCCGTCTGTTATTACCCGCATCGATGCGTATCCGCGTATGCGTAATACCGTTGCTCGTGTTGGCATTGTGGCAATTGCTTCTCGAAGAAGTGCTTTTCATGCGCCGTGGCAATCGAAGCAACACCAGCTCGGGTGTCCTTCACTGTCGCGGGACAACGTCGCCGTTTACCGTTGCAACGCGATTTTCGCTTTACCGCACGCTGTCGCCTCCTCGATCGCCTTCTTCCATTAACATACGTGTCCGATCTCGTGCGTTGATTGCTTGCGTTTCTTTTCTTTTCCCTCTCTTCTTTTTTTCTTGCCGTAATCACCGTCCCGGAGCCAGCGGCGATCATCTTCGTCGACGATCGTCGGCGATCGCATCATCATCATCGTAGAATTATATTCTGATGCGATGTCGGATATGTAAACTTTTCCTTCTTCCTGGACGGCGCGACCGGCAAGGACGACATCAATTATTTTACGACGAGGAAAATTCATCTCGCAAAACGTCCGTGAACTCTATAATGATACATGTGCCCTGACAAATTTGCAGTTAATTTTTCTGCTATACGTGCTCGTCGAGATTAAAATGCATAATCATTAACACCGGTTGTTGCAGAAACTCATGTAGCCATGTGGCATATTTACATAATGAGAAAGTAAGGCGGTAATAAATACCTTCGCTACTTCGAGTGGTTTGTAAAGCAAATTTGTAATTGTAATTCAACGTCCTTCCATTCCGCGATCGCCGAGAGAAGCGGATAAAAATGATTTCATCTGTTTTGCATCAGTCAGACACTCTTACGAACATTCCTCCAGGTAATTTTAACGGTAACGGATCCTCTCGCCCTTCGTGCGCTCTGCGCATTTTCGGATATCCCCGTTGTCGTAATTTATTCTTCCGTGTGTGACGATGTGACAGCTAAATATATCAACCTTCGCAATGAATATAATTAAAGGCGCAAGCGAAAGAGAGAATAAGACCCGGGTCTCTCCGGCGGCTGAAAGGTAAAAGCGAGCAATCTGCGGCGGAATGCGGAATAGCAGAACAAAGTCGAAACCTCCGCGAGATAGACCGAGGCTCATGCTAGAGATCGGTAACACGCACACTCGCATCCGGTTGCGGGTGTACCGCCGCCTCCGGGATTAGTTACAAATTATTTGCCGTATCCTGCCGAGTTTATTAAGTTCTTGCAGCCCCCGGTCAAAATTAATGCGCGAATCGCACAATGAAACACGCCGTCGGGCAAACGTCGAGATTTCTAATAAATAACACAAATAAAGGAGAAGCTGTGAAATCGTTTTTCAATTGGATGCCACAGAAAGAGAAGGAGAGAGGGGCAGGAAAGAAGGGGAGGCAAGTTTTTATGCATATTTTCTATTTTAACATATCTCGAATTTCAATCTACTTGAAGCGTTAGTTCACCGTTTTATAAACAAACTATATATCATGATTAGCGTCCCGGCACGTGCCACCGCGAGCGAATAACTGTAATATCATTACACCTGTTCACGTGCAGACGTCTAATTAAAACATACGTGTACACACGTCCGAGTGCACAGCACGGAAGACCACCAATTAATACCGGTCTTTCTCGACCTGTGCGTTTTGATGACATAACTGTTCGCCAATCGCGGTACGCTGGGAAGGAAATCATCACGAAGAACGAATTAGGATGTTAAACGATGCGAATAATTGCAAACTTTTCGAGAAAAATTCATCCGAGTCTAATTTCAACGCTCTCCTTTGTTCGCGCTTGTCGGATTTTGCATTATCACATGGAAAGAACGATTTTGCTAAAGTATCTAAAAAGGATGTTGCATTAATTATATGGAAAATTGGGTGAAATGAGTTAATTTTCACGTATAGCTTATAATGCGGTAAATAAAAGATGTAGACACAGGGCTCAATAATAGGTAGCTTTTGAGCTATTGTATATGAAAGATGCTCTGCGTACAAGTTTTACAGAAGGAAAGAACGATTGTTGAAATATTTTAGCTAAACACAGATGTAAAAATAATTTTTTAACCACGTAAATAATGTAGAAAATTTAAGCATTTATGGGCAATGCTGCAAAAAAGTTTTGACATTCTGACATTTAACTTGAGCGTCTTATATAATTATTTCGGTAATTCAACAAAATTATTTCTCGTATCTAAATTTTTAGATACACTTCAATAAAACTGTTCTTTCTGTGCACATTTATACACCAAAACCCATCCATTATGGAGTCTTGTGTCTATTATAACATCTTTTATTCATTACATTGTAAGCTACATTATATACGAAAATTAACTCATCTCTGCGGAATCTAATTTTTCATATAATTAATATGGGGTCTACTAATTATATGGTAAACTGGGTCCCGGTAAAATGAGTAGTTAGTTTTCGAATGTGATGCAGCTTACAATGTATAATATATTGATAAACGACGGATGTCGTAGATCCAAGGCGTAATAATGGTTTTCGAATTATGGTGTGGAAAAAGTGTAAAACTTGTGCAGCTTTAATATACACCACAGCTCAAAAATTATTATTACGCCTTATGTCTTTCGTTCACTACATTATAAGGTGCATATTTGAAAACTTATTTCTCCCCTTATTTCACTCAATTTTCCATATAATTAATGTGGAGTTCTTTTTAGACAGATATAGATTTAAAAATAAATTTTGTTGGACAGCAATTAAAATAATTATACAGGACGTTCAAACTACTGATTGCTGGCATGTCAAAATTTTTTGCAGCATTGCTCATCATACTTGAGTTTCCTACATAATTATTTTGACGCTTCAAGAAAATTATTTTCAAATCTGTATCTACCTAGATCTTTATTTAATATATTTAATTATTATATTTCAATTTTTAATTACTGAATAATTTTTATTATTATTTTTCAATACTTTAGTAAAATCGTTCTTTCGGTGTAATTTCAATACACTCCTTGTGCGTTTATTAATTTGCTCGATACGTGTAGCTAAGCTTTCATCAATTATCCTCTACTGCATTGTTTTATTTTACAATAGGATTTATATTATTTCAGAAAGAAGCAATTTGAATCATAAAGGATCTATATCGATTCTAAAACTCCTATTCTATGTTCAATAATAAAGCTAAATTAAAATTTACGTCGCATTGTTTCACACACCCTTAACATACACCTGCTATAGGCAACTAATAATTATCACGCTGCTCGAACAAGTCGTTACATTCGCAGGGGCGATTCACGGAATAGCCCCGAGCGAGCGACAGCCAAGTAGACAGTTCCATAAATGCAACCTTGCGTAACGTTCGGCTAACGGCCCGATGCTTCTCGATACTTTAGCCGCGAATAGCTCGAACGCTGCACACGCTCTGGAGAATCGGTCGCTCCATTGTGGCAGAATGAAAATACCGGCCGGACGTCTGCAATAGCAAAACGTAATGCGCGCGCGCGGGGCGTGTCCCGGTATGTTACTTGGCATCTCACCTGCCCACACACGCGTACATTCTGGCTTTTGCCTTCCTGCTTGGGAGCGCATCGCGCGACACAACGTGCGGCGATGCAATCGTTCGCCATTGTCCATTATGTGCCGACCGTGTCTCTCTCCGAGCGGGTAGGCGGGTACCGGACGGCTTTTACTAACGACGGAATTAT
>NW_017304438.1:6071107-6102103 GCF_001594115.1 Trachymyrmex septentrionalis | reverse complement strand
TTCCCCCCCCCCCCCCCCCAATGAATTTTCCTTCCGTATACGATCGGCGAAGAGATTATGATATTCATGGTAATTATCGAATCGCATCGATTAAGTTCGATTTGTTGAATTTTGTATTTCTTCCTTGATGTATAATTTTTCACCATTTCTCCGGTTATCACGTCTCTGATTTTTGGTGGGAAATTCTTCAACATGATTTTTTTTTTTTTTAATCAAATCTCTGGCTTTTCCGGCATCAATTTCCAACAAAAATCTCTGGCTAATTGCTCAAAATTTTGATGACCTAAGTTTTGCCACGTATGCATTGATTTTCTATCAAATTTTGGATTTTTTACCGATTTTAAAATTTCATATGATGAATTATACTTAGATATCCATACATTGACAGAAAGACTAAACTTGAACGGAGCGAACGAATAGAGAGGAAAGGGATTTATACTTGATCGCGCCTGGCATGATCGTCTCGATGGTTGATGGTGCAACCAAGTCGCGGATGAGAGTCGCGACGACCTCGCGGAGTTACGGATCGCGTCGCTTCCGTCGTTTGTCCGCTTCTCTCTCAGGAATTTTTGTGGCGACGGTAAAGTACGGTGGTCGGTACTGTTTCTCGAAATCGTTTTACAGCATAGCGATCATCGTGAAACGCATTGGTGTGAAGGCCGCGTGTTTCATACAAGCATGGAATCGTACTTCACGCGCCCGTATCTTCGAAGCGTCATTGCGAGTCGCGGATTTATCAGCGCCAACACGTAACATCATCGGTCTCGCGTAATCACGGAAGATAAACCGAGATTCCGCCGAAGGCTTTCGACAGAGATTTTTTCGCATTGCGACTCGTATAATCATGATTAGCGGCGACACCGCCGCCGGCGTTTCTGCGTTTAAGAGAGTGTATTATGTAATTGCAGTTAATTACCGCTATTCTGTGTTTTTGCATTACTTCATTAACCACTCCATCAAAAGAGAAGGAGTGACATTTCGCGAAATTAGCGCGGCGAGTGTCGCGGGTATCATTAAATCTCTGTCTTTTACTGGCGGAATTAGGATTTCTGGCATTTGTGATTATCACGCTCGAAAACTGGTGAATCGATTCTTAATCATTTCGATGTTGCTTGACTTATACTCTTACAATTTTTCTATATTTTGGAAAGATCGAAAAATAATTCAACTATATCATAAGAAGCTGGTTAGAGCGGTTTGACTTTAACCTTTTCTATCTACGACAGTTAGGTAAAATTATATCGTAATTGCTACTTTCAAATGCACCTATGAGTATAAATAATTTACATAAATAATCTCTTGAAGCAGGCTTTCTGACTTTTTCGGCTCAATTGGCTGTAAAACGATACTCTCATTTGTGAATGAATGTAATATTTATCGTTGCTTCGAAACATGCAAGAAAGAACGATGCGTGAAAAGATCGATATTTATATTTCGTAACATTAATATCATGATGTAAAAAAAAAACAGGTATGCAATATTACGCGTAATGGCAATATAATATTGGAAACAACCAATTAAGAAATCGAAATGTACTTTCCTTATACACAGAAAAAAACGATTTTGTTAAAAACCGATTTTGTTAATAAGTCTAAAATTTCACTGGATAGATTTGAAAATAATTTTGTTGGACCGTCAAAATAATTATATTAGAAAATTATATGCAATATTTATCCAAAAAATTTTGATACTCTAGCAATTAGTACAAATTTTCAATAAAATTATTTTCAGATTTGTATTCAGCAAAATTTTAGATTTTTCAGCAAAATTATTTTTCAATATAACATTGTGTGCATAACGGTAGTATACTGGAATATTCACTAAAATGTAGGCCTAAATTCGTTCTCCTATTACGTATCTATAGGAATGTTAAGCTGTTTTATCATCATGATTAATGTAATCATGATTAAGAAACATTTGATAAATGCAAAAATGATAAATTAATTGCGAAAAACACAGAATACATTAGTCAGGAAATCAGTTAAATTACAAAATAAAATGTCTTTCTGAAGTTTATTCAACACATTATTCTACTCGATTGTGTCCTCACACATGAATTGATACGTTAAATATAATTTATATTCCGCACGTCGATTGTGCTGCACGTAACGTTTACCGCACGTGAAAACATGCGTCCGTTATAGTAACATACTGAACCGATCCAGAATCTGGTCCTTGTGCCAGACATCGATTCGACACTGCCAATTCACGCGGTAAATTCACATTAATGATTGACGCAGCCTGAAAAGTAGGACAATGTAGCGCTTTTCACACTCTGATCAATCCGTTTTCGTTGCTTACGTATAATGACAAGATTCGACAATTATTTACCGAGAAATAATATAAGAACCGATATTATAACTCATATTTTTTTAGTTGAAAAGTTGTTATTAATTACGATTTTAAATCTAAAATTAATTACGATTTTAATTTAATTGGGATTAATTTAAATTTTAACATTCCAGAATGCAAGAAATAAACAGATAATTAATGAGATCCGTTGTTTAAGTCTATTTTGGATCATCTGTAATCCACGTTATTTTTTAAAAAAGAGTTTTATTTGTGATTTTATATGTATATTGCATAATTTAATTCATATATGTATTTCAATATATAAATAAATTTCAATATCTACATATATTAGATAATTAATATAATTTGTATATTTCGAAACTTCAAATATTTTTGATATTACACATAAAATTGTAAGTAGAGTTTTATTCTAAAATCTGATGCAAATTGTAGTTCGGTTAAAGTAGGATTCCGATGAAACGACGCAGACAACATGCGTGTCTAAAAGATAAAGACATCGTAAAAACGCCTTTTGGAACATACCTAAAAGATTTCTAAGAGATATCATAAAGACGTCTTTTAGACATTGCGTGTTATCTGGGAAAATATTATATACAGACTTAAAATCTGTACGTCTAAGTTACCGATGTCGTATTGATTATTGCATTCGTTTTTCCAGTGGAAAATTGCTCTTTTTTCGCGTGACCGTCTTCCACAACTCTATGATTCCGTGTAAACATAACCGTTACAGACATACATGTATAGGTATGTATGGCAATCGCGGTGTAGCGCAAGTTGACATTCCATCTCGTGCCGTTATGTAAACGTTCACAGGAGTCAAAATCTCTCCTTAGCTGGCACTGGTCTCTCCCAATTACGCAAGTCATTGGAGTCGCGCGCCAGTGACTTTTAGAACGGCTGCGAAATTCGATCGCGGATTTAGCCGCGAACTCGGAAACTGATATGTTTCGAACGGATATTATCTACTTTTGTGTGTTCCGCTTGCTACTTCGTAAAATTATTTGACCGTAACATTTTGAAATGTCAAGCTTTTACACGTACGTATGTATCGAGAGAACATTTACTGATTAATGAGTGAATAACGTGTACAGATGTAAGTCAAAAGTTACGTACATGAGTAGCTTCCATTATTTACTTCTTAAAAATTACATGTATTACATGTATTTTTTTAACAAAATGAAAAAAATTACAGATTTTTATATTGTATTTGAAAGTAATATGAAAAGTTTGGCGACGATTTAAAATCTGAGTCGAGCATTAAGTATTTTATGAATAAGTAGACACGTTTCTCAAAAATAACTAAGATGAAACGAGACGATTTTTATTTGAACTATAAAATTAAATTGTTATTTCTCATATATGTAGATATATATCCTTAACTTCTGTTACTTTACATAAATTTTTGTAATTTATGTGTTACGAAGCATTCTACATATAAGAAGCAAGGAAAGAAATATCGCCGACGATTAGTGACGACATTGAATACGTCTAATTGTTACAATATAACTTGCGTAATCTATTATATAGCGAAATCAGTGCGATCGTTGCGTCGTAAAGCTACACCGATCAACGTCGAGCTGTTATTTAATATCCACGGGTTGCGAAGGAGGGTAATTAATTGTAATGAAAATGGAAGACACATTGTTCGCTCCGGACTCATTTCTAACAATCTTCTCTATCTTAGAGAGGCCCTGAGGAAACAGAGATGTAAAATTAACCGAGATACGGAGAGTATACAGTCTGAGATTAGCGCAAGTAGTCGGCTGTGTGTGGGAAAGAAATACATATTGCCGCACACACCAAACACACGCTCGACAGGTTTCGTGCCTCTACCGGCACGGTTCACGGCAGTAAAAACGGGGCCAAAATGTTAACCACTTTCTAGACCGTCGACGTATTATCGAGTCATACAGCATGTCGTATCGTTTCCCACACAGCATAATGCTATAGGAAACTCCATCATACTCCACATACTTCTACGCTCAACATCTGATCGTGATTTGCTTTTCACGGTGGGATTAATGAATTGCCACTTTGCGACGTACTTAAAATTTCTCTCTTCTAACAGGCGTTTGATCTATATCGACTGCCTGAAAGCTTGATATTAACATCCATCAACGTGATGCGAAGTCTACGTGTGTAACATAATTTTATTACTGAAGCAATCGCTTCATTCACGCGCGATGACGCAAATTAAGGAACGATTGCGTCGAAACAGGCAATCGGGATATTGCCGGGCGTTAGAAATCGGCTGTTTAGAGCATCTGCGCGATAATGGAACCGGCAGTTACCCGTGAGTATCCACCTCGTATCCCACATTCAGCTAACAGTACATACCCGGCGATACACGCTGGCACCTGTATGTGCGTGCACGCGTGCCCACTTATGCGCGCTTGTAAAAGAGGAAAAATAAACCCGGCCACCTAAGGCACCTTCGCGACATGCTTCGCTGGGAATTCCAGGGGACGAGGAGCGAGTAAAAATCAGCGAGTTCCAATTCGATAAACAAGATCGCGAAATATATGTTACATCTATTAAATCAAACGGCGTCTAGTTCCGGTCATCTGTGTGCGTGTCAATCATTCTTGTGATTATAACAAATCAAAACCGGCAAAAGATCTATTTCAGTCTTAATAGTCTAATTTATATAATTTAATAAATTACATAAAGTTATATAATTCATTAAATTAAGAAATTATATAAATTTAATGAATTATTACATAATTTATTAAGAAGCCACTATCGGCAGTTATGCTTATGGCTATAATTGATCAACCAATCAATTGCGGAATAACGAATTAAATTGCGTTATGCTGGCATATAATTAAATCTTAGAACAATATTGCCATGATTCCACGAATCAATTCATTAAATTTAATGAACACTATTAATTTATATAATTTAATTTTTCTATTAGCAATAGAGATTTTCAAGAAGCAGCAAATTTTTTTATTGTTCCAGATTATATGAAATGTGAAAATTCTGATATCAAAAATTTAACAGTGAGGTCTTATCATCATAGAAGTCAGACTGTATTTTATTCATTTATTATCGATTTAAATTTATGTACCAAAATTCGCAATCAAAATGTCGATAGTGCCTTTATTAAATATTCCAATTGCGGCCGAGAGTTAAGGGCATTGACTAGAAAATCTATACTCTTATATAAGAATTTCTACAAAAAAGATAAACCTATTTATTATTCAGAAAAGGAATGTCTGTTGTTCTTTTACATGATTGCGGTGAGTTGAATATCTTTCAGCGAAAAAACTCTTATTTCTCAAGCAAACTGAACACTTTGGTGCACGTAAATGCGTGCGTCACGGCGAGTGAGCATAAAATTGCAATGCATTAATGTGGAGGTTTGCTCATGCAGTTAAAAACGATAGCCGATGAATCGAATAATGTATTCGTTAAGTTACTTACTAGGAAGTGTAATCGGAAACCGGTGAAAACATAGACAAATGTGCCACCACGGTCCTTTTTGGATGTGTTTTACATGATGATTAACGCACTTGACAAACCTGTCTGGGCGGGAGTAGGTGTTGTCTCGAGGTAGACACGTTATACGTGCGTGGACAAATCGGCAACGAACTGATTAACGATTAGCAAAAACACGATTAGTAAAATCGTTCGCAAATTAGATACCGGCCCGAGCTTTTGTCCTACGCTCATAATTAGTAAAAATTGCGTTATTGCACCAAGGCCAGTGAGTTGTGTCATTCGATAAGCGTATCGTAAACCTTTCCAGAAATTCAATCAACTAGCCAATTTAATACTGAAAGGTAGTGATTAATTACTTATTTTGAATATTAAAAGTACTAAATGTTAAATTAAAATATCAAGGCTTTTTAAAAAAACGAGCTAATATAGTTATTAATACAAAATTCGTCTTTTATTACATTCGTATAACGCTATAAATTTCAAACGGCTTACAAAGTCTTCATCAGTGATAATAAAGAAAACGTATTAATGTAACCCCATCCAATGTCAACGAATTAACAAATGATACATTATAAAACTCATCGCTCTTGATTAATCTTATTTAGCTAATCCCGCGATAAGATACAACAGATCGAAGTAAGTATCAAGTCAGAAGTTTGAAAGTCCTTAATTATAAAATTGTGTTTAACTTAGTTCTTCGGTTGTTATCGAGAATCAGCTCAGTCAACAATTTCACATAAATTGTCATTTCGAACGAGAATTTTTTCAACGACCATCCTACTATATTCTATTAGAAATCAATTTCTGATTAAAAATTAATATATTTAATTCAATATTGATAAGAATTTGTTTTTCACCTACGTTAATGTATGTAGAATAGTCAGTTGAATCAATTTCAAATCGTGTTTGCACGTATAATAAAACGCTGTTGATTGACAAACGACTTGGAATGGACTGACATTATAGATCATAAAGTATATATCGATGTGTCACAAAATAAATAAGTATGTTCTAAAATGTAAAAAAATATGCTCACGTATGTCGTCAAGTATGTTAAAATAAGATTTATTTAACAACTCAGTATCTTTTATTAAAATTATACTGTTTTTTTTATCCTTTTATGTAAATCATTTCAGAAATATTTCTTTTCTGGAAATTTGTCTCATAGTCTAAAATTTCAACATTTTCCCAGTCAAAGCTATGATTGGAGTTAGTAATGTGATTTGTGATCACTGAGTGTTTCGATTCATCTAATCTTACATTATTTCGATGCTCTTTGACTCTAGTTCGGAGCTGTCTCTTCGTTTGTCCGACATAAAAGACATCGCAATCGTTACAGTTAATTTTATAGATTATATTGTTATTGTCTAAATATTAGTTTTTATCTTTATGCGTCTTTATAAATTTGTCTAATTTGTTGAGACATCGATACTCTATTATCGTTTTTGATTTATCTATTACATTGGTGATCTTATTCGTGAACGATCTATACAAGGAAATATAATATTCTTTATTATACTAAACGATAGTATAGTTTAGAACTGTGTTTATTTGCATTAAAAAAATACTTAAAAATTTATTTGCGGGACGTAATGTTTATTCCATTGAAATAAATTCTTATTAAAATACAAAATTAAAATTTTGCTCCTAGCAAATAAAACATCTATTTCATCTTTTACTGCAATAATGAGATATATTTCAGACACGTATATTTCGCCATTACAATCAAAATTTTTTATAACTATATAAATATAAAAAAAATATCACGCACACGTAACATGTGCTTGCAATATTTCGATTTTTTTCTTCTAGTATGCACTCTATTTACACAAACAAATTCATATTTTATTTCAAATATTCGAATTTATAATTAATTATCCGCACTGTAGTTCAGATAATAAAAGTTCCACGTGCTCGATTTCAGTTTTCTGAACGTCAGTTCCTATTATCTTATCGGAACCTATAAAATAAGTAGACGAGAGAATTAGTGAACCTCTATTATCTGCGAACCATTCAGTTAACGGAATTGTCTCATCTTTCGACATATTTGCATAAACAGAGTTCTACTGTATTTTTTAAATCAATTCATTAATTAGTTCTCAAAGTAAAAGTAGTTAATTACTTCTACCTTCCAGTATTAAATTTCTATAAGGGAAATCAAATTAGAAAATAGGGACACATGCAAAGAATACTATAATTGTAGTATAATGAGAAACTGAATATCCTTAACAAAAATGTATGCAGTAAAAACTGTATACAGTAATGTATACAGTAAAACTGAAACGGATATGTTTCTTCGACTCAAGGAAAAATTATTTTCGTTACTTTACAATAAGACACAATCGATAGTCACGTTTGAGGCTAATTGATCGACCTGTTTCTATCAATTGCGGAATAACGAATGCGTTATGTGGTGTATATAATCAAATCTAAGAACAATGTTGCTATGGTTTCGCGAATCAATTTGCGCAGGTACGCAAGGTTGCTTTGCTCGATCGAGTTGTTGAACGACTGAAAATTAGATCGAAAATAGAAGACGAAGCATCCGCGGACGGGGTTCCCAAGAGCGGGTCGGCGATTTCGCAAAGCGGGCGCAAACGGTGGAAGTGGAGGAAAGCAGATAGCATCTAGACTCGTTGCATAAGGATGAAAGTACCTTGTAGCGACTGACTGAGTAAATAATAACGGTTACGTGGCGCGGAGAGACGCTCTTCTTCGCTGGAAAGACCGTAATGAGTGAGCCATCCCGACTGGTACCGTGGGACTCGCCGCGAAACCGGCACAATTGATCATTATACAATGTGTACTGATTATTGCCACTCACGTAGAACAATTATTTCAACAACGTGTGTTACCATGTTGCGCGCGCGAGAAACGCGGTGAATTGTTACAACGAGCTCACAGCCATTGAGACTTCGCTCAATCCAGATGTACACAGAGAATTCTCAGTGAATCCGTAAGATCTGTGAAAGAGTACGATTTCGGAAACTTTATTAATAAGCTTCAATGAATCTTCTTTGACAAGATTCAATAAATCTATTAGTTAAATTATATTCAAATCTATTTATATCTAACTAAGTTTTTCGATACTTTTGTGTAAAAATAAAAAAATTTCTGCTACGAATATTTTTGAAGATAAGACGTAGCAATTAATTTCTTATACACACTAAGACCGGAGAAATGTCATGCATTAATATAAAATTACGAAACGCGCTGCTTTCTCTCGAAGACCAGGTACGTTCTCGTAACGTTATTAAAAATCTGACTATCAATCTGCTCGATCAGTTCGATAAACCATCGATTGAACAGCTTCCGCGATGAAGGTAAAGGAAAAAGAGTGACTCTGCGAAGAGCGTGGTGACTCTCTTCTTTTTCCTTTCCGGCCTATCAGTACAGAAATCCGCGAAGCGCAACGATAGCGAACGGCACGAAATACGATGAATTCGATAAGATCGCAGCAATGCTCCCGCATGTGCTCCGCGAGCCGTGTAAATACAGTTTTACACGCAAACGAGATCGCAGCTTCTCCCTTTTATTTTCATCACGCGCTTCCTTTCATTTTTCTCTTCCTCGATACGTTATTTACTTTTTCGGCACCGTGGGATCCTTCTTTTTGGATAAAAACCGACTCTTGTAATGCATTGTTATAAGAGTAACCCGTTTTAATTAAGGGCGCGTCTCTCTTCTCTCCCTCTCCCTCTCTCCCTCTCTCTTTCTGTTTCTGTTTCAAATGAGTACCACACCTTAATTGCAAAACCGCATTGTTTTAAATTCTATCCAGTGAGTGTCCGGTGCGTGCGAATATCCATATCGCGTATTACCGCAACAGAGTTATCTAATCAAACAAATTTTTTTACCCGACGTGATAAGCATACTTTCGAAAGTGCACGATGTCGATGATACAATTTTCGATACTTTCGCACGTGAATTGTTTCGTAAATAATATTGCCGCTACATCACGTACCGTTGCTTGTATAGAGAGTTCTAGTCTTGTAATCTTCGCTGTGCCGCGCGCGATGAGCATAATTCCCTTTACCATTTTCGCAACGAATTATTCCCGCTCTAGTTTGTTGGGAATAAAATATATATTTTACGAACTTCTCTCAATTTTTTTAATGTATCCTTACTTATTTCATATAATCGTGTACATTTTAAAATTTGTATCACTAATCGTTTATTATACTAATTATGAAATTATACTAATAATTTCAATATAATATTGATTCAATTGAAAGAAATTAAATGTTTTGAAGGAAATTTTGCGGCGTAAATATTAATAACGTCTCATTTAAGTATCTGTTTCATGGCTGAAAGAGCTCGAGCCTAATAAGGAAAAGCTACTTGTGCCCGAGAAACGTTCGGTCTGATTGGGGGGCGATCGACACAATCACGTCGCCACGAGCAATATAATTTTATTTTATATGTCACACGGCGCTACTTGGTTACCGCCAAGTTAGCGAAAGCGCTTTGTCTGTAATGCATAGTCAATAATACTGATCTGAAATTCAGTATTTCCAGTTATATTACGCTATTACTTCGAGTAATAACGCTCTCGAATATTACCTTTTCGAAGAACAGTAATCTTATTTACTAATTAAAGCGAATACATCTAGCACGTGTGAATTAATATCCATAATAACACAATGACATAATACTCGCACGAACCTTTCTCTTCCTCGCTTCTCTTTCGACCTATCATTTTACGTTGTAAAAAAAATTAAGATGATGATTAATTTAGAGCGAGAGAGAAAGAGAGAGAGATAATCTGATGTTTCCCTCTCCTGAATAGAATTATTCCGCGCCTTCATGCGTGCATTACACGAGCTCTTACGCTTGATCTACAATGTGCTTCTTTTGCTTCCTGTTTCTTGCTTTTTTGCTTCTTTGCGATCGTTTTATCTATAATCGTATTTTTGTCGACAACCGCTTTTTCGAACTTTGTCAATTTATCTCGGATGGCAGAAAACGATAAGAGGCAAAAAGACAAAATGTAAAAAAATGGTAAAAGACATGAATCAGGAAGCAAAGAGCATATTGTAGATTAGGCTTTAATCATGCGAAGCGCGACGCATAATTCGGTAATGTAAGATCGCGTAGAAAGTGTCTGGGAAACTGCGAGGATCCACCGCTGCGAGATGACGCAATTTCCGTGGCTTTCCCTCAAGACATCATCCTTCTCTGAAGGCACCGGCTAAGGTTCGGCAATTGCGAACTGTCGGGTTGAATGCTCGTTCAATCTCTCTTTGCAACTAAAAACTTTATATAATAAAAATACATGATGGTCGGTATTCATAGTCGATTCTTATTTCAGGCTCGTCTTAAAAATAATGTCTGAAGATGTTAATATTGCTTTGTGATTGATTTATGACATCTCAAGACTGTACTTAGGTCTTAGATGTAAAATCCGACTATGAATACCGGCCGATGTAACAAAAGTTGTCGATGAGCCGATTCCCGTTACGCCGCTCGAGGCGTCTATATTAGAAACCGGGAGTAATATGCGCGGCGCACGATACAATAGAAGGATCATAATGATTCATAATTGACGACGATTGTAGTGCAGTTACGCGACTGGTATTCGACTACGGTGCCGGCGCGGAGAGATAGGTTTACGTGTTCTCGCAAGTATGCATTTCGAAAGTGCAAGTGCACGATCCTCTGGGATGCGTCTCACGTTGTTACGCCCTGCCACTGACATTTTCCATTGCCTATCTCTCGGATGCAAAATGTGAACGCGATAGCCTCTGATTCATGGCACATAAATGCGAGTCGGTTGAGTGGCATGATTTTGCACTCGATCGACGATCCGCCAACAGACGTTATTGAACTGCATGATTAAGTGACATTTTAATTGAATTTCTTCTTTGAAGATTCATCTTCGCTCATTCTATTTTCTTAGGACCTTTTTAGCTTGAATATTTTTTGAACTTGAATGCAAATATCGTTGTTTATTAAGAAACTCATTAACGTGAGTCACATTATTATCTTGCGAAGCTGCATCGTGATGGATTAACTCATAATTGGAACATATAGGTCGTAGTAATTCTAGGACATTTTTCTAATTTTGTAATGACTTGGAAGAATGTTATGTCTCACATTCTTATTTTTCAGTTTTGTTCTATTCACGCAGATTATAATTATTGTAATTTTTATTCTTATATTTTTATATTTATAATTATTGCAATAATATTTATCATTATATTTATGCCAATTTTAAATGTTGCAATTTGTATATAAAATTGAAAATTTAAAGATTTTCTTCTTCTAAGACAAATATAAAAAAAAAACTTTTTAATAAATCAGGAAGGATCTGTAAAGATTCCTCTAATGTCGAAATAAATACATGTTCCCTGTTACAAGTTTACGATGTACTTATGATGTTGTTAAACACAAAAGAGTTAAAGACAAAAAATATGACTTTTAGGTCATAAAAGATTCGAGGCTTACAAATCGTCGACGCATTGATATTTCGCCAACATCGTGCCGCTCACCGCTGAATCGCCAATGGGAATTTCTCACTCAGATGTTCGTCACGAATTCCAAGCGAGTGTTATTGCAAACTCGATTTCGTAGGCGAGGCAGGCTTGAGAACGCAGAATCCTTTGGCTTCTGCTCCACGATCCATCCAATCGATCTCACTACTACCGGATACCATAACTGTTTGTCCGGGAGCGAGTTAAATATAAAATACATTGCCTGATCTCTCTGGAACTTGTAATTTTCCTCATCGTATGTCTACGCCCTTTTTCACAGACATTGTACAACCATTGTATATAATTCCAATAAATATCACGATTCGTGCAGAGTACATGTCGTTGGTTGTGCTCTCGTATTCCTGGGACTCGCAGCGCGTGGTTTGACTTATAATTAGTTGCATTAAATAACGTGGAAAACAAAAATGAGAACGAGCGTATGCATGCGAAGAGGATAAGGAGATTGTAATTTGTCATTTGAGAAGCTCATGTTTCGTGTAAAGTAAAAGCCGGTACTTTTCTAAATTAATCTAATTAACAGTTGTCGTATATACTTTCTTCTTTCATTTCCTACGATTTGTACTCATGCTTCCCGGAAAGATATTCTATCGCGCTATTCAACAATCAGCGAATAGTTTTAATAATCAATACGGAATCGTATTGTGGGACTAAACAGACATTCACAAGAATTCATAATTCGCAAAATTAATAAGATTTTAATTACCGCTCTCTTCCTCTCTCTTTCTCTTTTCTTGAGTACCTGCCAGTGCTCTTTTCACTACATGGGCATCACAATGTGGAACTCGCTCTCCGTCAAGAAATCTGATAGTGAATTCCATCGCTTGCATTATATTAGATTAGTGCATACCTAAAGCTGTTATATGTGAAATTGATCAAGTTAATGTAAAAGTATATAAATATTTTAAACGCTTAATTACTCAATAATGATACTGTATATACCCATACACTTAATAGAATATGTATGTATATTATTTCATATTATCAAAGTTGACCATATTATCACTGCATTTAGATACTTTATATAAAAGAGTCTTTAATGTGTAATAATTCAGTGTAATCGAGTGATCGAATTTATTATGAGTTTCTGAATACATTTAAACGCAAACTCTTCTGTAATTTGCAGCATGAGATAGGCTAATTGCAAATTCGAGTTTTTACTTGTTCGCTATTTATCATGTTACTTTTTGTTTTTTTTTTTATAAAATTGTATCGTTTGTGAATATAACTTTTATTTTTATACCGTGGTTTTTTACTTTTGTTTCCTTATTTTATTATTATTTTTGCTATTTATATGTTTATATTGTCTTTTCCTTTATTTTTTCCTTCTTTTTATTTGTATATTCTTAGAAAATTTATTCTAGAGAAAGAGAGAGAGAGAGAGAGAGAGAGAGAGAGAGAGAGAGAGAGAATACGAATAAAGAACTTTATCTATTTCCTTTTCTCTTATATACAATATTATAACATTACAATATTAAAGGGATTTTTGTTCGTCACAGAGAAAATTCGCGCTTTCATGCCACGTTTTATTGACAGAGACATTGCCCCTTATCTGCTCAATAATTATCGCGTTCCTTCATACCATTATTTCAGCGTGTTGGTGAAACATTCATCGTTTATACAATTGATACGAGGTACTAGCTGTATCTTCTTCTGTCGTATCAACGAGAATTTCACACCTGGACGTACGCAAATATGTGCGCCATCAATGCCGCATCGAGACAAAGTTCAACCTGCGAGAAAGTTCCGGGATGCAATCGTGAAAGCAATTGAATCTTTTGCTGGCAAACACATCTCCACACGATTGAGATTTCTCGCTATTAAGAATCATATTTGCCTTAAATAACAAGCTACTCGGAAAACACGCGCCAGCGGAATTTTTCGTGAGAGCGACGGACGAATGCATACAGGTCTTTATACTAATGTCTGTCATAAATTAATTTCAGTATAAATAATTCTGCTAATATTGATTCGTAACGCGTGATCTGTATAAAATGAACGGTATTCAGAAGTGGTCGCAAGATAAAACCATCACGATCGCTCACGTCTGACATTTTATTCCGTTAATGACTGCGGTTTGTACTTCAGCACGTGTATCGGCATGAGGATCGATCTCCTCTGCCGTGAGAAATGACGACCTTTGATAGTGTATACAAGGAGAGAGAAAACGTGGAGCATGAATACATCCCGTACCACTTTACTGTTTGCCTCCCACAAAAATTCATGAAGCTGAAATACCGTATACATTACACCTGTAATAATGCATTTCTGTGAAAATGCACAAGAACATGATATCTTTTTAAAATAATTTGTAAGCATCTGATATATTAATCACATTAAGCAAACAATAAATATTAATTTCACTCATATACTACAATATATATAATGTATTTAATATATACACACACTAAACTAAAAAGAAATTTAATATCTTCAAGAAAACTTTTAGTTGAAGTATTTTTCAGCTTTTGTTTATATAACAAAATGTTCAGTACTTGTAACAACAATATTTATGTAACAATATTTACATAACAATATGCTCAATACTTTTTCCAACTAAATTAAAGTATAAACAAAATATTTAGTTATTATTAAAAAATGCAAGTTTTATTAAAAGTATCAAATTTTCTTCCTAGTATAATAAAGGTTATAGTATATATTATATGTACATATAATTTTTTAAGGATTTTGTATACCGTTATAAATATTAATTAAAAAATCGATCCAATCATTATAAATTTAATGTACACACACACACACACACACACACACACACACACACACACACATATATATATATATAAATAAAAATAACAATTAAGTTTATAATAAGTGAATTTATCGACTCCTTTATTAATTAATGCATTAATAACGGTATACAAAATACTTAAAAATGTATATACACTTTATAATAAGCAATGTAGGTATGTATGCCATGAACTTCTTTTATAACCGAGAATGGCTACAAAGGTGACGCGGTTGTTTGCAAAAACTTTGCAGTCGAGATTGCCGTCGAGAGGACAGGCACGATCAGGGGATATCGAGAGTCGTGGAATTTAAATGATTTCCAATAGAAAGCGTTTTCACTTCAGATACCAGTACTTGGTTCACGATACTCGAGTAATATGCATAACAGCAGCATGTTATGATAATGAAATCGAGTATGGCGTGTCCGCGCGACCATTCGGTATTTCCAAAGGTATTTCTATAATAATTTAAAGAATTTAAGCTCACATTTCAATAATCGCGATTGCCTTCGGATACTTTAAAATCGTGGAGAAAATGACTTCCTCAAAGGAGATAGGAGAGACATTCGCGTGATATCTCTCTACTAAAACGAATCTCTATTTCACTAGAAAACATAGATACTTGTTAGATCAAAAATGTCAATAAAGTGCAGTTAAACGTCCTGGTTATATGCATTGCTCGTGCGAGCATGCCGCGCCATACGAGAAAGTGGCAATTTACTCGGACAAGAGCAACGATGTAACGGAAAATCATCGTGGGCGAGCGTCTATTTCCGGGATCCGGAATTATGGGCTCTTCACTTTTCCGCCTTGCATTGAAATCACTCTCCAATTGTATACACTAGCAAACGCACGCGCAGAAGTTTCGATGAATCTATAGCGTTGAAGTTTCTGCAACATCATTCTTATTCGATACCAATTCGCAAGAGCATAATACTCGCATCATTGCGTGAAATCTCGTAAACATCGTTGTCTGATTTTCCGTTTGACGTAATGTCAATTAGATATTACTAACGATCGCAGTTGTTACATGGAAAGGATGATTTTGCCGAAGTGTCTAAAAATTTAACTAGATACAGATCTGAAAATAACGTTGGACCATCAAAGTAGTTATATAGATATTTCAAGCATGATGAGTTGCAAAAATTATCGATATTTTAGCAATCAGTTTGAGAATCCTACATAATTATTTTAATCCTCCAGCACCACCCCGAAATAGTAGTTTACAATCTGGACCGCGTTGAAGAAAGCAGCATATATTTTTTATGGTGTTTCCGGACTACATAGAGATCTAAAAAAATTCATATACACTTATGAAACCTTAAACAATAAGTTTTTACTATAATAAAAACTGAACTGTATTTTATTTATTTTTTACGTACTGAAATCTGAATAAGAATTTTGAGAAAACGTGATATCGACTGCGCCTTTAAAAGGCACAAAGTGATGCTGGAGGGTTAATAGTCCAACAAAAGTTATTCTCAGATCTGTATCTAGCTGAATTTTTAGATACTTCAGCAAAACCGTTCCTTTCTATACATATTGTACTTCATGATTACAGGAAAGAGATGCTGTAGAAAATTCCGCTTCTCATGTTTCGTTTACATTCCTTTCATTTCTTTAATATCCGCCGTGGAAAAGTAAAGTGCATCTCCAGTCGAGACTGTAATCGGCTAAATCAGCGAGAGATTTCCATCGGACGGAAATCGCGAGATGGTCAGACGTCCCCGTAAGATCCTGCTATTAGAAGCCGGGGAACATCTATGGGCTTGGTCCATGGACGACCCACTGACACAGATACCGCGCCTTTCTACGTTCTGACCGATCGCCGCGTTACACCGATGTATTACTCGCGCGAATAACGAACTTGCCTGTCGGCCCGTTTCAATGGCACAGGTTCCAGCCTCGAGAGAAGTACACTTATCTTTCGCCTCTTGTGTGCGCGACGCGACGTACACGATACGGGACGAGGGGACAGAGGAGGGCACACAGCGTCTCGTTTTTCAAGGGGGCTGGATCACACTCGAGAAAATACATCTTGATTACGTTGCCATCGTCTCTGCGCCCGCGGAGAAGGCAAGAGTTTCTTCTTGGGAACGTGCGAATGAAAGTCACATCGACTGATCCATTCCTTTCCCATAGACATAGTATAATAATACGAGGGGATCGTGGAAAAGTCTTCGATAGATTCGTCTTATTGTTAGCCGTGCTTCAGAACGTGAAAGAAAAAGGCGTATTAATACGAATGTAGTAAAATTACACAATACTATTTTTCCGTGGGGGGTTTTAGTGAGCGCGAATGAGAATGCGTTAAATGGCAAAATATAATATCATAATAAAAGACTCATTCCCACAAAGTTTATCTGATAAACTTCGCTTATAAATTCTTTGCGCAATTATTAGTGTTGATTTCTTTTTACAAATGCTGAAATATTGACAAATTTTTAAGAGATTAAAAGTGATTTTTTTTGCAAGCTAAACGTCTAGAAGTTTAACAAGTACATAATGTAATAGCATTCCATTACATTGTGTACTATTAGATTGGTTTGTTCACTCAGAAATCATTTACGAAAATTACAGGTTAAGTTAAACATTCTCCTAACAGCATTCAACACAAGCGCGAACGTTGGCGCAATTTAAAAGCAAAGTCGATCAAAGAAAACTGTGTATGGTAAATATTCTATAAAATTTTCTCATTTCAGAAATTATCCGATAATCATAGTTGTCACTATTTAACACAAGTTTTTCTCTGAATGCAAGATACAAGAGAGTATAGAAATTTCTTTTCCCTTCTATTTTTTTCCACGGTAGTAATTTGATTTCTTCAAATTTTTTCTTTACGACCTTTTTGGTGTGCTGTGTTTAATTGAGATGTTAATGAGCTCTCATCGCGCGGATTTTTCGAACGAAATTGGATGTGAAACTTGAGAGGCCCGAACTTGATTATTGTTCTTTTACAAGTTTAACCCGCTCGATTCGCTGACCCAATTCGCAGGCCCATCGGCCGTTCCTCCGTGCCAGCAATTCACCTGCAGCAGGATCGGATCGGATCCGGGAATGAGAGAGAGAGAGAGAGAGAGAGAGAGAGAGAGCGAAGGAGAACGAGAGACGCGCTACGTATGCAAACGATCTCTTCCTCTCCCATCGGCGAAAGGCACCGCGATTCATCTGGCCTTGGCGCTGCGTCGGAAACAACATCTAGCATCTTAAGATATCACTATCTCCTTTGCCCGTCCTCTCAATTTATCGAATTCTGTAGTTCGGCCCTGTAATAAGGCTTACACGCGCTTATCGAGCGTATCCAACGATGTGAGGCCCGGATGTGGGCCGAATGTTCCACCGAATTCTCGATAGCCTCGGGCTCATAACGGATCGGCATACTAACTCCCTCTTCGACTACGCTTCCTTCTCGTACGGTAATTGCTTTATGCAAATATTTACACCTTGCCCACTCATATCGTAGTTCGCATGCTAATCGAACATGTTTTTTTTCTTCCGATATATACATAAACATTTGTCGTTCGCACAGTATCGTTCGATACGACACTCTTTCCTAGGGAATGGAAGAGTTATTTTTCCGTTATTTTTACAGTTACTTCTTGTAATAACAATTTGATAATGATGTCGCAATTTTTTATGACTGTAATGATGACCGACTAAATGCTGAGGTTACGCCAAGGTTAAGAAAGTCACCGTAAAAAGTAAATTGTCATTATTACGTATTACTTCTCAAGAAAAGTAATAAGTAACGAGTTACAAATTGCGAGTCACTTTTTTCAGTAAGGAATGACTTTTCCAATCCGTTACAACTATGACAGTTCCAACTTCGGCGTTACCTTATCATCATAATAAATTCGCAACGTCAAATCGTTATTATAATAAGATAACTTTAAACAAAGTAACGATAGTTACAGTAACTAGTTGGTCCATTCTCTGCTCTCTCCTTATAGGTTCTATCGTATAATATTTTCGTAAAAAAGAAAAAGAATGTTAGATCGCGGTCAGAGATCAATTCAATCGCGACAAGATCCGCATCCAACATAGTAATCCGTGGCACGTGGACGGGACCCTGTTTTCTGCCGCAGCTTTCTCCACATCCAGACACGACGCGGAATCGAAAGCAAAATCGTTCGATGGGGACGATTTCTCGAGCGGTGGGACGACAGATAATAATTAACACTTGTACATGTTGGCGGTAGGCTAATTTCGTGACGGTACAGAAACTCAGTCTATAATGTGCGCGAGAGAGAATTATGTTTATTGTATATTGAACAATTTAGTTAAAATTCCGTTAGAATACGATTTCACTTAGAAAGTGAAATGAAAAATGATATTGTATTTATCTTTCGATGTATGTAATAACTGTAGTATCGTGTTCAGGAACAGAAAAAAATCCGACGTCTCTCGATTGCAACGATATTCTACTTCACTTATACGCGTTTCCGTCGATTAAAGTGTCACATCGTGTTTACGTGTAAGCTAAAGTATTGAAAATGTCAAGTTTTGCGATCAGTATCACACGATACTTATGCATACGAGGTGCAACCAATAAGCCGCTTCGCGTTTCCGTTCTGCATTCCAATTCTACTCTCGCAACTTCGCTACTCTCGATAGACCTCGCGAGTTTCCCGTGCATTCGTTTTTGCAATTGTCTCTCTTTAAGCTATCTACGCTATCCCTTTCCAAATTTCTATTGTGAAACGTGACGATTTCGAAAAATGATGACAGTCGCCAAAAGATCCAAATCATCGAATAAAAAAATCATCGTAGATCAATCGCGGGGTGATCTCGATATGCATAACTTTCGAGATAAACTGGATCCACATGCATATCGGAATTTGTCCTCGTTACATCTCATTAGCTGTACGCATCCTATTCGAGATATTCTCCTTCATTACACGCAAAACGGAATGTTCTTGCGCTGACACTATTTCTTTTCGCTGCTTCTTTCCAGTGTATTATTAATTTGTATCTTCCGCATCTAATTGTAAGAGCAAGATGTGATTGCTTTAGTTACGGTTCTGTTGATTACGAGCTGTAGTTTAACGTTGAGATTTCTACCGAGTACATTGCAAATCATCCAAGTGTATAAAAAGTGACTTCAATGTATGCGTATAATTTAGTTTTTCCTATATAAATGATGATTACGCATTTAAATGTATAAATCTACTTTTGTGTATAATATAGTGTTATTTTTATACGGAAAATTAATTACATGTATGTATCAGTCACTTTTTACGCACACTTGGACTCGCAGCGTGCTAAATTGCTTTTAGATCCGTTCCATGATATATCGTATGTCGGTATCAAATGACGTTAGTCATTTATGATATGTCATATGTTACATTTCAATATGACAATTAGTCTATGATTAAATCGTGATATAAATTGAGGTTTAATAATAAATAAAAACGTAATTGGAGTATGTTATTCCAATTTATTATTAATTTGGATTCATATAACTACATAAATTAGATTACTTTTAAGAAGAAAACATCAGTAACAATATTCATGATACAAAATATAAAATAAAGATTAAGCTCTTAATCGTTAGTCGTAAATTGTAGAAGTTAACTATCTTTTGTCGCAACACCGACGTCCGACTTTCAACAACTTTTTACGATAAGCGACAATACAGGCTTCGTACTTTTTAGCTGAACTTCTTGCACGGTTCATCTTTTCTCTCTTTTTTTTTTCAACATAAAGAGAAAGGAAGAAAAATGAATCATGCAAGAACTTTAGCTAAAAAGAACAGATCTAATGTAATACGACACCCGTCTCTAACATACAATGTATTGTAAAACAAATTACAATGAAAAAAGTAAATCTGCGGCTTTTTACTGACGATCATGACTTGTCATTTCGGGTGAAAGATGCACATTTAAATTTCCACATTCCTTCACGTTTCATCACTCATGTCTACCGATCTCAGTCTCAACGTGCAAAATTAGCGAGAGTAGGCGGAAGAAATTGCCGAGTGTTAAGTAAACGTTCCATTAAACATTGTGTTTACATGCTTATTGACACCCGACACGCCGGGTGATTGTTCTGAAAGTCGCCGCGAAGCGAATATATTTGCATCCTGTCTGACTACTCGCAGAACTATCTACTAGACGTCTCAATGAAAAAAAAATGAGCCAGAGCTTTCGCGACGCCAATCATCACTTTATGTTATTATTTTACCAAAAAATAATATAAAATTAACTGTAAATACTATACACTCGCAAAAGAGAGTCTTTTTTTTATCCATCTTTTTATATACTATATGTATACCGCGTGAGAATCAGACCGTGCAACTTGTGAGAATATGTCGAATAAGATGATTCACATAAAAAAAAGTTCGCTTTTGCATACCATTAGTCGTAGAAGGACTTTTATATGCGTAATGTACGGTTGTTATGTGCAAGTACAGGATACTTCTTTTTAAGTATAAGGACGAGACAGACTTGATGACAGGGAAAATTAAAAACGCTATATCGTAATAATTATCCTGACAGTTATATGAATTATGGAATAATGATTACATAGACTTGTAATAATCTAAAAGTATATAATCATTGATTTTTTTTTAGGAACGTTGGATTCGCAATATCGATGAATTCGAATTTCTGTGTATATCTGATACTATTTCATTAATATAAAATAAATTGTTTACAAATCTTAATTAATTGGCGAATTATTTCAAAGTTGGCTGGCGATGTGATAGAGCGTGAATATCACATCCCGAGAGTATCTCGTTCGCACGCGCATTTCTTCGATTCCTTTTCGTTTTCTGCCTTGATGTTAGCCCGGTCTCTCTCTCTCTCTCTCTCTCTCGTCTACTTTTTTCATCATTCGTCGCCATATGAAAAGTTAGTTCACGGTACGTTACATATCCAGTGCACGAACAGTGTCGGGACAACGACGGAAGCGGGATTCCGTTTATGTGTATCCATTTGGAATAGGAACCTCCGAGTGAGGAACAACAATGAAACAATGAGACAATTATGCGTATTGAAGGAAGAAAGGCGCAATTATTTTATAGCTTAAATCATTCCGAATATTGTTTGTTCTCGATCAAAAATTTGACAGTACGAAGACTGAAATGTACGATACTAATTGACTTCATTAGTTAAGTTTACTTAATTTTACTTTATTTAGGTAAACTTTCATAATCTTTTAATTTGAGTTCTTACGTTTGTTAATTTAATGTTAGAAATTTTATTTAAGATATAACAATATATCTTAATAATGGGTTTTAACGTGCGATATGTAGCCAGTGTAATGTTAGAAGATTATTGCAAACCCGTTACGAACGCGTTGTAAAACTTCAGGCTACTTGCATACCTTTTAATTTTTCCGTAATGCATAATACCGTTTAGAAGCTAAAACACAAATAGTCGAGGTCGAAGATTATAGTGTAAGATTATAGTCCGACTTATAAAGCCTACGGCATCGCTTACTCTCCTTCTCTCGGGAAAAGGTTCTTAATTCTTCGTTAAAAAGAAACCTATATTATGATTAAAGAGAAAATGGCTCGCGCGCGCGTTATCATTATTGTTGACTGACTAGAGGCTTGTTATCGATTGTTTCCGGATCGTTGATGCTCGATTATTTGCTTATATCATATCCGAATTGCGAAACCGTCAAAGTTGAAGCATAAAGTTACGAGGAAGTATCTATTAATAACTAACGCGTTTAGTAACAGTATTAATAACTTACCATTTACCAAGTCTTACTTTTATTTAAGAGGGAGAGAGAGAGAGAGAGAGAGAGAGAGAGAGAGAGAGCTCATTAGTTCGTTATATAAGTACATTCGAATGGAAAAATAATCTCTCTCGCTTCGGATGGATTAGTTCCGGCCTTGACCGGTACTTTGTAGGAGCTATTGTATATCGGTGATTTTCACTGCTACAGAAACATCGAGTACGCCTATTGCCTCCGGAAAACAATGGTCGATATCGAATGCGATCTCCGCGGCGAAGTTCGACCGGTGTTAGATGAGACGGCTCATTAATAATCCTTCGCCATCCGCGCGCATACGCTTTTTTTTCCTCTCGCGGCGACTCGCCAACAGCGGTGGATCCTCTTAGGGAATTAGAAAGTGAATTTCCGACATTTGGGTCGCGGAGAGACTGACTTTACCAACATAATGATTAATTTCTAACTACGAGAATATAACTATAAGAAACTTGCAGTGTTAGTAACACTGCGACGTAATGCTGAAGTATTAATTATCATTGCAACCAATTATTATACGCCCAGCGTACGTATAATTGATTACTTCATCGAATCGTCGTTAGCGTAAGTATACTAATAGTAGTATTAATAATAACGAATATTATGGTAACATGTTATATTTTTTCTCATATGTTGTTAGTTAAATCCGAGTATTAAATGAGTAAGAAGGCTTCTAATATTTGTGTGCAATGCAATTAAATATCTGTCTTCTAATTAGTCTCCTAATTAGTCTCCCACATTAAAACTTTTTTAAAAATTCAATCAAGCAAATCTTGTTTGCAGAAGATTTACACGAAATATTAATTATACATACAATTACACAGTAATATATACTCGCAGCTGTGTCAAATGAAATTAATTAATAGGCGAATAACGAAGTGAAACGTTTCCCCGCGGGAAGGTGGCGGAGTCGGAACTTCTCGCCATTCTCGCACTTTCACCCTCACTCTCGAATGGACGACACTTTTACTCGAGCGTTAGGACGAACTTACGTGTACGTGACGTATTTGTCGAATGGCAAACTAATGGTATCGTCTAAATGCTATGTCATTCGAGACACGATCTTAACCGTCAGTTCTTCCCGTAAATTAATTCCGTTTCATTACAAGTGACTGTTTTCAAACGCAGTTTGAGAACAAGTCCATTTAAAAATTAAATATCGATCACATTATATTGTAAATACGAGACTTTTAATTTTAGAAATTATTTATAATCCCTAAGCCAAAAATTGCTCTATCTTTATAAATAAAATTAAAAAATTCTGAGACGAATTTTTTAAAACTTAAAAAAATTTATAAGTATAAAGATAGGAACACAGATCTTTGCGTTATTTATTATGTTTTATATATTATATTATAATATATAAAACATAAAGAGAATCAACCAATTAGAAGCTTTCCTTTCATGAAATGAAGAACTTTAACTGAATGATTTTCTTATGCTTTATGCATTATGCGTTATGCAAAAATCTGTTCCAGCCTTTACACTTATAAAATATTTTAACTAAATGTAACTGTATATGCAAAACTCTGAAACGCGTACTGTATGTAGCCTCGTATTCATTTGACAAGTATTCATTTGGCAGAAATTTCTCGGCGCGAAAGAGGTGATTGCGAAACGCTTTCACAGTCGCAAAATAATCTTGCTAAGCTGATCATTAATTTAAAGACAAGTGTCATTATTACGTTGAGGTCATATATTTTAAGAAGAATTTCAAGATATACTTAGACAATCTTGACGATTAAATGTTACCTAATATTTGAATAATGTAATAGAAAGCTGTATGATAAAATGATTTCTGTGACAAATTAACAATGAAGTAATAAATAACGTTTTTTTTTTTCAGCTATAATTGCCACAAAAGGAATCTAATATAGAATAATAAGAGTATTTTGTAATAACGAAATTTTAATAATAACGATATGTTGCGTTATGTCGTCTTTTAATATACTATCAAAAAGGCACGTTCTTGCGATTCCTCGAATTTCGGCGTGCTGAATCAAATTACAGTTATTTTCGGATGCTATAGTAAATATACAGTTACGATGATTCAGGTCCCTCTTAAGTATAATTTCACCTTTTAGACGTAGAGAAACGAATACGATGAAACGGAGAAATTAAAATAATAATTACTCGTTACAAAACAAATAATATTCATGGCTTCTTCAGTTTCCCGGGATTTACTCTCGCTACGTGCTTCTAGAAATTTGTTGGTTTTGCTAACGAAGTTTAGATGTCTCAAGCACACGGTGTCCGTTTTCCTACTTCATCGCTGATATTTCGCACGCAGGTATGACGCAAACTATCAAGTAGTACGTACAAAGATGTAAAAGGTGGTCCTTGTAATAGCAAGAACCGTATATCCGTTTGTCCGACCATTCTCTTAGCGTCGGACACGCTGTCGGTCACGTGCGTCCGACTGCCAACTCACGTGGCGGCAGGCGTGCGTTAGAAGATAACGCGTGTACATATCTCACGACCATGAACAATATTTTAACACCGGTTTTTTAGAAATCAATTAGAGCTAAAATTTTAATACAAAAATTCGAAGTTATAATTTTCATTATTTATTCATATTTTTTCGTTCAATCAAAATATACATTCAGAAGAAAGTAAGTATCTAATGAAGGAATGATTCGCGCAAAGAAGAAAAATCGCGAGTATTTTCAGATCCAAAAATATTATCGTTGCTAACATTTTTTCATTAAAAATCTTTAACCGAAAAGTCTTTTAGCAAATGCTTGCTGGCACGTGAGTAGAGTGTGACTGATATAGATAACATAATGAATACACAGACATATCTTACACACAGGATCATTAAACGTTTACATTAATCTGTGGTACTCTACGCAAGGCAAGGAATCTATGAGAAAGTTATTACATTTAGCTGGAATATTCACACAGGTTCATTGCCTCATTATCAGATTAAAATTAAAGATAATCGAGCATTCACTGGCACGTCGCGCTGCAGCGAAGTTGTAACACTATGTTGATCTGTAAAATACAAAAAATCCAAATTATAATACATTCAAAATAATTCCAAAATATTTAAAAAAATAATTATTACATCGAATTTTCTATTTGCCTTTTAGGTAAACATTTCATAAAATAGTTACTTAATATTCGTCTTCTTTTAATAATATACAAACTTTTCATGAAATTTTGTAAGTATTTTTATATAAATTGAAAAAACAATATGAGTAATTGCGGGAAGTAGAAATTGGGAGAGATTAATTCTGTAACAAATGTGTATAAATTGTAATTAATTTACCCTAAACTATAATTTAGTTACTGTATAGCTGCCCTGCTGTTACCCGATATCTTCCAGACCTCTCAAGTTCCTAATTCATTACACTTACGTAACACTTACTCGCGAAAACACAGTTAATTATGTTCGCACGTTAGTCGCGTTATGTTCACGGAATGTAGAATACGATGATTGCACGGCACTCCCGGCATTAATCGCATACGACACGCACTTTACCGTACTGCGACGAAAGAAAGAATACTTATGAACGCGGAAAAAGTACGATCGCAGGAAGCTACGATCCGCTCGACGTCTCGCAACGAAAGAACATTAGATTATAGAGTTTTAATAAATCACTGGCGTTTTGAATATCAAATTAATGCTATGCACTTCATCAATATTAACATACGAAGTTAATTACAATTCTTCTCATTAATTGAGTACTATCGATTCGTAAGGCAAGGTAAAGCATTAAGTAAATATCGATTCGTTTGGCAAGGATAGAAAAATTCAAAACCGACGTTAAAAGATACATGATCGAAGTTGAACATTCTATTTGCAAGATATTTCGAACATATTTTCGTAAAATATTATTGTTCACTTAGGAATCACTCGATTATTTTTGCATAAACGATATCGCTTAAAATATCTTTATATCCTAATTAATATCATTATTAACAACCTATTACTGATTGTTTTCCAATTATTATTATTTGAGATACAGATTTAATCATAATTTTCTGAAAAAAGTAAAGAAAAGCTAAATATTGAACGTTAAATAGCTTAGTACTTAAAAAAATTAAGATTTTAATTAATATAATGCTTTTTTATTACGAGATTTGGAATTGCATATTTAAAAGTTTGTAAAGTTATTAAAAAAGAGAATAGTTATTCAGATCTAGGCATCTTTAAAGAAATGATAACCGTCCGCGAAAATCACGATAAAAATGCTTATTCATATGCTCCTGTTACTCTGGCTACTTGGATTCGATTTAAAATGAATAAATCGCGCAAAAAATTTCATAATAATCACTAATGTAAGAAATACTCGTGTCTGGCATACTCTTGCTATTTGTGATCATGCGAGAGAATATACGCTGCCTATCATATACGCTACCTCGAATGTGAATGGATAATAAGGTGTATAACGGGCGCGATGTACAACGACACGAGTGCATGGTGCGTCAGAAAAACAATATTAAGTATCAAGCGCCGAATGCTGTTAAGGTGCTTCTACATGATTCGCAAATCGCAAAAAAAAAAAACAGTTCGCAAACGCAGACGCTGAATCAAGATTTGCGTTTGTTTTTTCATTGCATGCAGTTGGTTTTCATTTCACATCTCTTTCTCTTGAAAAATAGTTATACCAAAAAATATTTGAATTTATCTAAAAGCATTTATGACTGTTTAATCATTAGTTTTTAAATTATCAAAATCAGAAAAATATACTTTCTTTTTAAACAGACCGCATCTTGTTCTATTTCATTTTTAGACGAAACAATTCACTATATAAAATAAATAAGTATGGTCGATTTGTAAATACAATGCATTATATAGCGCACTTCTTTTCTCGCCGTCAGTTTACTTTCTTTTACGCTCGCACGAGCGCGACCCATGTTAGCTGTGCCAAAAGACATTTATACGACGTGAAAGAACAAGAAAGATTGGGTATTGCGGAAGCAACTTGTCATTTTCCGGTTGGTTGACTGGACAAAGCTACCCAATGGATATTGAACTCACGAATCTCACCATGGACTTGTCGCTTAAATGGCGAATGAACGCGACGTTACGCATGATAGAGGGTTACAACGCACAGCACATTGAATACCTAAACAATATTTTTATTACGTAAATTCTTCAGTAAGTGTCTTCAGAGGTCTTCGATTTCCCGCAGTATCCCAATTATTCCAGCAGAAGAGTCAAAAGAGTATCAATCGCGTATGAAATAGTTTTATGAGAAATATTACTATTCATTAAATATAGCATCTTTTGTATGTTTAACGTATTGTTTCAAACGTATGCGTGCACTCACACTGGCCTATGGCGTGGTCAAAAGTAATAATTTAAACAATTTTATTTGCGTATCTGTTGGTGCCACCTTTACCGGTTCCCACGATCGAACGCTTTCTCTCTCGAACCCGTTCCGTGGCACCTGAAGCGCGAGATTTGATGTTGCTTGCAAGATTTAGCGTGAAAGATCGATACGTTCTCAATTAACACGAAACAATAGCGCGCCCGAGTTGAAGGGCGACGATTGAAACATCTTCTTTGTGAAAATTTCGTAAAGATACTGTACACACTTCGGAGCAACTGAGTTTTTCTGAAGAACCATCAAGTTCATCAAGTAGAAAATCAACTCTTTGTGAAATTTGAATCTTCGACGCTTTTTGCAAATGCAATTAAATAACAGAAGATGAAGGAGAGTACCGATGCGAAACGTTATAGGTATTGCCGGTCGGTTGTAAGAAATCATTGAGCAAGCGAAAGTAATCATCATTATTCTTGGTTTACCACACGTATCTGCGCGTGTCTCAAAGCAAACACATATTCTCGAATGGCCGCATCGACTATTACACGGCTAGTTAACTCGTTACTTGCAATGTGAGAAATTAATTCATAACTGCCGCGACAGATTTCGACAAATTGCGTGGAGCGTTTGCTTCCTCGTCGTACATTGTTCATTATTTTTTTAGGCTTTCACCGGAAAAAGATATTCATATGATTCATTATTTCCTGACGCAAGTATCGCAAAGCAATTGAATACGCAATTAAAAAATTTTATTTTAATAAAAAAAAGCGTAAGGAATCTTGATTTAGTTTGAAATCGATTTCTAATCCCACAAGAAAAAACGGTTTTGCTAAAGTGTTTAAAAATTTAGTTGGATAAAAATAATTTTGTTAAACTACAGAAATAATCACGTAGGACATTTAAACATGATGAATAATGCAAAAGTTTTTACGTTCTAATAACCAGCTTGAGCGTTTTAATTTTAATAATTACGATGGCTCAACAAAAATATTTTCAGATCTGTGTCTAATTAAACTTTTAAATACTTGAGCAAAACCGTTCTTTCTTTACAATTACTTATCTCCGTTTTAAGAGATATCTCTTTGTTAGTCTTCATAATCACATCTTTTCATTTCACACGTTTCGCATATCATAGTATTGTTCCGACTAAGTTATACAGTTCGTAATATATGATGTCGCCCACTATTGAAAGTGAGATTGAAATCGTCTGTTTTGCATTGGTCGACGACTTGGTTACCTTGATATCCGCGTCGCTCTCACAAGACACTTAAAACTTACGACACGTATCGTCAAGGTTAACGTGGACACCCACCAAATGCTATATATCTACGTCAGAGTCTTCATTATTCCGGATGATAAGCAACATATTGTAAATAACTGCTGATTTAAAATACGTTTCAGTTGCGTAAGTACGTATTTTTAAGCATCAAATTCTAACTCCTAGAAAGCAGTAAGATCAAACGTACTTATGGATTTGCAATGCTCTTTTTATTGCGGAATGTTGATGACCCTATCCATCATTGTGGAATCTCGTTGGCGCAATACACAACTTGTCGTCGCTATTAAACGAGCCCCGCCGAGATTACCCGGGAGCAATCATCGTTCTTATGGCGAGAAAAATCTTTCGGGTATTAGCCGCGGGTCGCAGACAGCGCGACATGAATGGACGAATTGTTCTTGCGAAACGAACGCAAATCCCTCGAGGATTTCTCTTCGTTCGAGTATCGCGCAAGAAAACGAGCTCAAGGTAGCCCTTGCCTATGCAACCGCGATTATGCAGCTGCATACGTGGAAGTCGATCGTCAGGTGGGCCCCGAGTATCTCCTTACTGCTTTTACGAATGCGAGTAAACGCACCTTCGAATACCAGAAGCTGGAACTTACGTATATCGTGCAAGTGCGGGAAACTATGCGGGAAAATTATGCGTGAAATCATGCAACTCGAAAGTAACAGAAATGGTTCGTCGACACGTCACACTGCCATCCGAAATGCTTTCGCAACCTTATTCAACGTTCGCTCACGATCCCACGTTACGTGGCAGTTATAGCTTCGTCAAGGAACACGTATACGCATACGGATCAATTTGTTCTATTTATGCGAAATTTTATCCCTGAGTTAATATGCATGATGAGTCGATGCGACAGATTGGTGTAATCATGAGAGACACAAGCGCATTTCATAACGCGACTCAAGTCGCATCGAAATAACGTGTGCGCGCGGCGCACGTTGTCGAACACGAATTCTCTCTCCCACGTACATCGACGCGACCGCGATCGTTACCGATTGTTGAGTAACGTGACGCGACGACCGCTTACCGCGAAACGCGACGACCGGTTTGCCGCGAAACGGCTTGGTTAGCCGGAGGCCAGACGTCGGGAAAAGAAGGGCGACGCGAAGTCGACCAGCTGACCCAATGTGGCCGGGGACGAGGATGACCTCGGTACGTCGGTCCCGATTACCGCGGGTACGGAGAAATGCTCGTCGTCGAATAAACCGGATGTCACCTGCCCCGGTAGCTTCGCGAGTTCAACGTCACGGGATCATTGGGTAACGATCGCGATTCCTCGACGTTCTAAGGCTGCTTGTCATTTAAGAGGCACAATCGACATAAATGTCATTCTATCTTTGTTATTCATTGAATGTCGAGAAGGATAAAACGACGAGAAACCGGAATGTGGAAATGGTTCCGTGACAAAACGTTTGTAAACAATCGTACTTGGTAAAAGAATGTCTGATAATACATAACAGATTCGTTGTTGACTCTTTTCTACGTGGATCAACCAGTCACTACAATCAAATCATAAACGCTATAATATAGAAAGGCACTTAAGGCTAGTCAAGATGTAGCGTATTCAGTCACGTGTACATGCAAGTGCATAGGCACTCACGTGTACGCGGGAAGAACACGACGTAAAGATATTCCTTGCGAGAAAAGGAGTCGGTCAGATAACTGTACGTCGCGGCCTCCGGACGACATCTTCGATGTCGCGTCTGGAGAGCCTCCCC
>NW_017304438.1:6069380-6071007 GCF_001594115.1 Trachymyrmex septentrionalis | reverse complement strand
CTCTCTCTCTCTCTCTCTCTCTCTCTCTCTCTCTCTCTCTCTCTACCCATTCCTATAGACACGCACCTTTCTAGACACGAAGACATTTGCATTCCCTCTTTTTTTCTTATCCACTTCTTCTCGTTTTTTTCCTAAATCTTGAATAAATGCGCAATTTAGTTGTTGAGATAGCCAGAAAAATTTTATGAGTGTTATACTTGAAACTTCCAGGTTCCACGTTCTTTTTTTCTCTTTATAAACAACAAAAGGGAAATTACTGCAGTATAAAAAAATATGTACGAATATTATGACATCCGTATGACGCATAGCAATTATTTCGCGAGGAACTATGACGATGACCAAATGAAGCGCGCTTCTACTATTATAACATCCTTCAATAATTTCCTTTCACCACCCACGCTTCCTCTGTCGAATGCATCAAAGCGACCTTGTATCTTACTTATGCACAAATTAGGCATTAATATTAAATAAATTGCTTAAAGACATATGTATTAAAAATGTTTTTTTTTTTTTCTTTTCTTACAGATGAAGTTTTGTCGAATAATATTAGAGCTTCCAGGATAGAAAGGGATCTAGAGGGTAAGTCTCTCCGTAAATATTTATGTGCTAACAAAATGTATGCTAATCGTGACACATTTGCGATACCTGAATCACACCGATACACGCAGACAAGGATTACACTCAAAATTACAGCTTTATAAATGAGTTTTTCCAGTTGCATCTGATAAAAATATCTATTTATACATCTTAGATTCAACGATTCTGTCAAGTTTGAGTGCAAGCCTGTAACATAGAACGATTTTTCCGCTTTTGTTCTTTGTCTCTGCTCTCTATATAACTTATCTCTTCTCACGATACATCATTTTGCGTATCTCAATTATCCATGTGCGTGTTGACGCGAGGTGCGGCCGTGTAAATATATTTCTCAAGCGGTTATACACACTTTCCTGTCGCTGAGTTGAATATAATAATGCATAAATCATCTCGTTTTAGTGGTATCTGGCTTTAAAATCTTTCATACATTTAATTGCGAGATGTTCCTCCCCAAGACATGAAAATTCAATCACATTGTGCGGGAAGTTCTTAAATATTTTAAATTGTTAAAAATAATGAAGTAATAATAAAATAAAAATATGCTATTTTAATTATTTTAGATATTTTAATTTCTTTTAATAAAGAAAATCGCTCAATGTGCGTGATCTTAGAACTTTCAGGACTTAGGGGTTGTACATAAGCAACTTAACTAATAGCTATAAAATATCTTTCTTTTCCTCGTAAGCATGCCAACTATTTCTTACTTCAAGGAACATTTTTTTTAAGAAGTAGGGTAACGATGAAAATTAAGCGGGATATCGCGGATAGTGTTGCAACAAGTGTCCTAGGCTACGAAAGAAGAAGGCTCATCTACTAAGATCGTCTGTCTCTTTTTTCTGTTTCTGTTACTGCTCCTGTCTGCTCCCCGCCTTCAACTCTTCTCAACAACGGATGCCGTCTGCCTCCAACGTCCGTCCGCCACTCCGTCTCTCCGACGACCTACATTATGATAAAAAAAATACAATATTACAACGCGAACATTGACTGACGCAAACAAACGACGCTGACGTATTTCGGTACATGGTTACGACAT
>NW_017304438.1:6019500-6069280 GCF_001594115.1 Trachymyrmex septentrionalis | reverse complement strand
ACGCGAACATTGACTGACGCAAACAAACGACGCTGACGTATTTCGGTATATGGTTACGACATGGACGGACTCGTAAACGTGAAATGTGACTGAACGAATCAAATTCGTTGCACATATTTACGCTTGATTCTAAATCAATCACATTTCTATAACTTCGCGTCCTGTTTTGCTGATGTAATCGCCCTCCCCTGTTTCTTTGTTCGTTGCCAACAATTTCATTGACAAATTATTGACGCGACGTATTTCTATGCCGTTATCATATTATTCCGTATATTTCTTTTGAACTTGGTTACTCAGGAGTGACCACAGTCCTTTTGGTATCAGCAATTCCTTATGGAAAGTCATTACCACCGGTTGGATTATTGACGAAAACGGCACGGACATTTGTGCAACATGGCGCGAGTACCGAATTCGCCACTCAAGTTGTGGGCACAACCTTGGATAACGGTCGTCTCTACGCGAGAATTCTATCTACATCCAGTAGAGTTTACAAAAATCCAACGCCGGATTCGGCGAGTCCCTACATCGTTTATCCTTCGAGGACACCGGAAGACGATTGGCAGCTTCGATTGGCCCTTGATAACGCGCCGTTCAGAGCTGAAAGGCTGAGTGGTAAAATCAATACCGAATCAAATGAAGAGAAAAAGGATATTGGGAATACCTCGAAACTGGACGAACTGTCCAAAGAAAATGATATATTCAATAAAAGAGAGCTAAATATAGATATGCAGAGATTCAAGCCAGAGAAAGTTCAACCGGCCGATCTGCCTACTTATACCGTCAAACAGGAGTACGTGTCAAACAACTTCGATTCCTTCGACGATGTGTCGAGAAGCTTTAGACCTCGAACACCGAAGATTTTTAAACAGCAGGTGAAAATTCCGCAACAAAAGAAGCTAGATATGAAGCCTCTTGCTACAGTGACCTATCATGGCTTCGCGGATTTCACGACAACGGTCGGCGATACCGTCATCGTCTTTTCGCCGAGCACATCACCGGCACCCATGGGACGTCCCGCTACCACGATCAAAGGCGATGCTACGCTTCGTCCGGATGATGGTATAGCAGTATTAAAGATTCAACCAACGACTGTGATGAAACAACACACAAAAACTGATCGACCTTATGAGGAGGGCCGGAAGCACGATTCGAACGAGCAACTTCCAGGCACTATTAATCGCGACAATATTCAGCCAAGCGTCACCGAGGAAATTGACGTTGAATCATCCAAGAGATCTACGGAACCGTTACTGCTGGTACCTGATGTCGAAACAGGATCGTTGAAGCCAACGGGTCTTGTGAAGGTCGTTGATTCTACTACTTCGTTAGACGGTACCACGACACATTACAAAAGTCTCATTTATGGCACATATATTGGCACGAATTATGCGCAAATAATTCATACATCTTCGAACGTATATTTCTTCCCGGATGATGCTACCGTAACATATGGAGCCGACGACACAACTACAGAATACGGTACAACTGAAACAGAATTCAACGATCCGGACACTACTGTCGAAGCACTGCCTTCTACTACGCCGACGACCATCACGACTAGCGAAGAAGAGATGAATGAACTGACTACTCCGTTGAGAGGCACAACAGACAGTGTCTTAACAACACTGAAGGACATCTTAGAAAGTGCAAGAAGAGTATTAGGAACGACCGAATCGGTGATACCGACTTTAGACGACGAAATTCCTAATGACATCGTGCCAGGAGATCCTCAGGGTCGTAGTATCAAAGGCGGCTCTTCTCAAAATAATCTCCAACCCGGACATAAACATGATTCAGGCAACGAGGAAGAAAAAGTAACGTTGGCTACTAGATTACTGCCGTCTACAGTCTACAAGACGTTCACATACTTCACAACTTTCTTTATTCCGGGCGGTAGTGATCAGACTAAGACTTCGATACGTTCTCGGGAGGTAGTCTCTTCCGAAGTAACGTTTTTGACAGAGTTAATTCGACCTACCTCGACCAAAAATTTAATTCGTCCTACTATCTCGCCAGACTCAAGGCAGAAAACACCAAGCTTGCCTGATGAAAGCTTGACTGAAGAGGAACAAACTACCAAACAGGATGAGGAGATAGAGCTCATTTTTAAAACTTTGTACACGACGTATACGTATCTAACGACATTCTTTCAAGAAAATACATCTAGTGTATCCAGTCGGCAAGTTGTCGAGACTAATGTTATCACGCAAACCGTTGGACCAAATGGTGTTTCTGCCGTTGTTGCCGGCCTCTTCAATAAAGATGATTCTGTTCTGATATCGCCAACGACGATATCACAGAACATCTTGCCGTCGGTAATAACAAACGGTCGCACTCCCGAGAAATTCAATAAAGATACTGAGCTAGAAGGTCCTGATGAAACGACAGAGGGAGGTCTAACCACTTTCCAGCAGCAGGATACCACGTTACACGAGAATATTCCAACGGAATCCATCACGACTATTGATGATTTTGTAATATCTGACGGTTGGACCACCGATTTAGAACCAAGCCCCACGCCAGCTATGGCAAGCGTAGAAATACAGGAACAAGTGAAGACATATTATACGACATATACGTACTTTACCACTATCTTTGTAGACGATGAAACGGAAATCGAGACGCGAACCGAAGTTTTCACTAACGTCGTCACAGAGACAATTACACCTACCAAGGTTCAATCGATTCCGCAAGAGACGGTTCGACCAACGACGCCAAGACCTCAATCTGTCGAAAATAAGCCTGCGCCTCCTCCAGAAATTTTGGCTTATTTAGAAGCTCTTCAACGTCAGAAGTCACAAGAAGAGGCACTTTTATTAGCAAAGAAAGTTCAGCAAAATAACATTGATCAAGTAATACATGCTGAAACTACCGAAAACAATACTGAGATTACAACGGAGGAACCTACCACTTTGGAAGATCAGTTCACCACTGAGCGTCTATTTCGTGATTTCCAAATAGGCGCGCAAGTAACGCCTAATCCTTCGACTGAGGTGGAAGTTCTGGGGTCCATGATCACAGACGTCGTATCCTCTTCCAGTTCTGGTGGCGGTACTGTTCTGGATGTGGACAAAAGAAACATCGTTCCCGAAGATCAGGAATTGTCGGAGTCTAACAACCATGAAGTAGAACCCGCGCCGACATTGCTTCTACAAACTAGTTACACGACTTTCACATACTTCACGACAATGTATAAGGGCGATCAAACGAATGTCGCCAGTCGCCTGGAAACAGTTACGAATGTCGTCACGGAGACTTTAAGGCCGTCCATCGTAGTGCCGGTTCCAACTAGCACTCTGCCGGTGACGTATTTCACGACCTTTACATATTGGACGACGTTCTACAAGGGTGGTGACACCATAACCACTAGTCGTGAGGAAACAGTCAGCAATATTATTACATCGGACGTCTCGCCTACGCCTACAGTAGAGCTCGGAGTAATAATGACTTATACGCCAACTGTAAATCCACCGTTAGAGGAGGAATTAGCCAATGAAGAGGAGTCCAAAATTACGGCGGATAATGAAGTAACACCTGTCGACAGAGCTGGCTCTGAAAAATCTATCACCGAAAATTTAAATGAACCATCGTCAATAACAACCAGACCTGACGATCAAAACGCGGTGAACATTTCATCAATTTCACCCGAGCCCACAACATTCTACACCACATTCACTTACTTCACTACATCTTACGTCGGAAATGAGACAATCTTGTCCAGCAGACTGGAGACCGTAACAAGCGTATCGATACCAGATATTGCGACACAACAGGCAACTGGTCGCGCGATCGGTGGACCTGTGTATCCGTCAATTCAAACTATAAATACAGACGATAAAACCGTGACATCATCTAAGATACCCGAAACTTTCAAAACAGGTTTGATTTCGACAATACGTTCGAGTGAAATACATGAAGATACCACGACTCATTACACGACGGATGTATATGGTACTTATATAGATGGATATTACGCACGAGTGGAAAAGAGCTCGACGAGAATAGAAACACCGTCATTACTTTCTTCATCGATAGCTACACCGGTCCTACCTACAGGAATTTTATCTTTGAATAGAGGAAGTGTAGTAGACGCTGATGAAGTCACCACTGTTTACTTTACGACGAAACAAATTGGTACACTTTTCGAGGGTACTTACGCTAAAGTGATCGAAAGTACGTCAAGCACAAAGATAGACGAGGAAAGAAAAGCAAGCATTCCGCCGACTCAAGGTCATCGAACTGGCCTGGTACGTTTGATTCAAGGTCAGATGGAGAATAACGGTACCACTACACTTTATCAATCAAAAGTAATTGGCACCAGCATTGAGGGAAGATATGCTCAGATTATTGAAAGTACTTCCAGCTTCTTTGTGCCGAGTTCCACGAGGAACATCGCGCCGACTTCTACTTTACCACCGAGTCAATCGACAGGTATACAGGAAATATCACCTTCTCCCGCCGTTATTCAATCATCCGAAGATCATTCAGAATCTTCCGATCAAGATGAGGACTCCGGCCAAAATGAAGAAGATGACGAAGAGGACGAGGAAGACGACGACGGGCAAAGTTCTAAAAAGAAATCACGATTGACATTCTCGACAAGAAAGAGAACCTTCACGCCAGTTATTAGACCGTTCGCTTCCAGGAATAGGCCGACTTTTAATCCGAAACGCAAAGGTGCGCAAGCCGCGACGACTATTACCAGAACGGATATAACCCCGACGATAACTGCCACTTTAGCTGGCAAGGGTAACAGGTTCGCATCATCGCGGAGTCGCGTCACTTCGCCAATCGGACCGTACTCTTCGACGTTATCCCCCTCAGGTTCCAGAAGATTTTCAGGTAGACGCGGATCCGCCACTACTTCAAGCTCGACATTCCCAGCGGGCAGTACTCGAGGTAGAGCACCGCCCAGAATAACTCCGTCGTCTGTGTTTCAAAGCAACAGACGCGGTCCTACGTCTGTAAGAGGATCCTCTGCTAGGATCGCAACTCGCGCTTCAAGTTCTGCATTTCCCGGTGCTTCGTCGAGATTCCGTGCAGGTATCAGACCATCATCAACGTTATTGAGAGGGCAACCTACCATCAGACACGATGATCAAGAAAACGACGCCAATGAGTTCACTACGACTACGCTCGTAACGGATGAAACACCATTTACAGAATATGTCGACGGTGAAACTAATACCACTCCTCTACAAACTACGACAGAATCATCTAGAAGATCTACGAATCCGCTCCTAAGATTCCGCAGACCCATTAATTTAACTAGTAACAGCAGATCAGTAACTACTCCAAGACCATCAACGACCACTACTTCGAGACGATCGGGAAATTTAAACAGACCGAGCGCGCCAACGGTCCCTAGAATAACCAATGGACGAACAAATAACAGAGCAACTCCTCCAGTATCTACGAGAATACGACCTAGTAATACAGGTCTGTTCCCACCACGTGGATTTCTTGGTAGGAAGCAAGAAGCAACTACTGAAGAATCGACTGAGCCAAATGAGGAACAAAACGAAAGCAACGAAGGTTTGGAAGACGATCCCGTTGAAGAAATATCAGACAATGATTACGAAGGATCGGAACATGAAGATAAAAGATCTAATGTAAATCGTCGTTCCGGAAAAGCTGTTGGACCCGTCGTACAAATTAGACCTTTCGGAGCCAGAACAAGAAGAATTCGACGTCAGGCTAGCCAGCTTAGAGCATACAGTAGTCGTTTCCGTAGACCCGCTCAATTCTCTTCTGCAAAAGCGGAAGAGAGATCCGATTCATTAGACGCCATAGTAAATAAAGAAGACATTATAAAAACAGCACCGAAACCTTCCGCTCGTTATAATAATCGCGCGCGAAGTTTAATGTCTTCACAACCACAAAAGTTATTTAATTCCGATCAAACGGCAGAAACATCAGAGCTATCGAGGCAGCAAAGTAAGCCTACAACCAGATCGAAACAATCTACTGGAAATAGAAATGGATCTGTCAGAATAAAACCGTCTCCGGCCTCAAACAATGGAAGACAATTTACATTAAGAGAAAAGGATACCTCTTCTAACAGATCGGGATACAAGAGGCCGACTTCTCCTTCCAGAACGAATAGTAGATCTACTAGTAAACCTGACAACGGAAGAGTGAGACCACCAAGATTACGAAACGGATCTTCCAAACCGACAGAATCTTCAACGAATTCTCGAAGAATATCATCGTCTCGCTCAAGATCATCAAACGGAAGAAATGGAAATAGAAGAGTTCCTACAAGAGGTAGAGGAACCTTTGAAGATATCCGAGAAGCGCCTACCATATATCCAAATTTCGACGGCACCATAACTGTAACACATTATGTACCAACGGAAGTAACAATTCCTGTGGTGAACAATGGTGTCACAGAACATCGAACTATTATAACGCAGCAACCAAGCACTGAAGTTCTCGGACCTTCTCAATATAGCACGGTAACAGCTGGAGACGGAAAGCCGCTCGTAGTGATCGTTAGCGAAGTGACGGGTACCAATAATCAAGGCCAGGCCGAGATTACACGATTCTTGCTGCACGAGACACCCACTACTCGTATTTCGCACACCCTCGCAAGCCTCGGTGGCCGTCGCGTCTCTCAATCGGTTATTATACCCACGACGGTGTTCTCCGTGGAGAACATAGTTTCTACGATACAGCCTTCTTTGCCCGGCAACGCTCCCCTTGCCAATATTCTTCTCTCACAATTACTTCTGGGTCAATTAGGTCAACCGAATTCTTTGTTATCCCAAACCACACCCACCACGCAGTATAACACACGTACCACCTCCTACGTCACTACAATAACGAAACATCGAAGCACTATCATTCCCCTCACCTTTCGCGGCAAGGAGATTCTGACGACTCTGGTCGACTCCTCGACCAACGTCGTTACTGCAACGGAATTCATAACGGACACCGTTGTGGTGACTCCAACGGCTGCGATACCGGCGGCCAACATAAATTCTCTCTTGTTGTTACTCCAACAACCGCAGACGCAACCACAAAATCCCAATCCGTTACTGGATCCTCTGTTCGCGGCTGCTCCATTCACGCAGAGTAACACCTTACCGGGAGAAGTCGAGAGAAGACATCAGCCGGCCGATTCCGACTATAAGCACGATAGCTACGAGTATTATGAGGACGACGCGGAAGAATACCAAAAGTCATCCAGATCACGCGGACGCGGTAAATTGAATGACAAGAAAAAAGAATCCAAGGCTTCTACAAAAGCTGAATCTAGCGTGGTGACGCTATACGTTTCCGGCCGCAGACCCGGAGAATTTAGCACTGTTCTGAGTACTGTGAAAGTCGGCGATTCTGTCACCGCGTCCAGAAGACGAAGAGACGCTTCGGAAAGAGTCGTCGAAGTCCGACCTTCCATACCACCATCGTTGCACGCTGGACCGGTGGCCGTTGCCATTCTAGCAGGAAGCGAAGATCCTATCGACCACGCACCAACACAAAGTCTCGAGAGCGTAGTGGGTGACGTCGGACGGCATATTTCCACGTCCATCTATACCTAATCTTATTCCCCTTTGTGTTATACAAAAATCCTTTCCCGCTCCTCATCCTCCTGTCTCTCTTTCGCCCTTATATTATATGTCCATTATTTTATTGAAACCCACTTAAGAATCGCCCTGGAGGCTAACCGAGTTTTCTGAATTTCTTTCATCCGGAGAGCGTCGGTTCAGCTTCTTCGGGCACGTCATAGTGGGAAAAAACCGAGCAACGTCGATAAAAATCGAAGTTGCTGCGTATGTAATATAGAAAATCCCGAGACTGCCGGGATCCCTTTCCTTAATGCGTAAAGGAAAGGTCATGGGTAATTGACTTCGGTGAAACAAGAGTCATTCGTGAGAATGGCCGTCCCGTATTCAGTTCGTTCTCTCCCAACCTCTCTTAAACTTCTTCTCTTTCCTCCTTAAAAATATCCTCTTTGAGCGTCGTCCCTCATTTCCTTTTACTAACATAACCTCGGTCTGCCGCCGCACGCGCGCCCACACGACAAAACTGGACATGATACTCTTCCGTCTCGCCAACAACATTACAACAAACAAACAAGTCGTGCAAGCGCCCGATAACGTTATTCAAACGCAAAATGTATATGGTGAAATTCAATCGAATGAGCACACAAAAACCAAACACGAGACGGCAGTTATTTAACTCCAATCAATCAATGCATCACAAAAGCAACACCCGAGAACGGCTTTATCGTTGCACTCTGCTTGATCATATAGATTTTTATTAGATCGCGGAGTGAACTTAAATACAAGGCGAAATGTGATTCGAACAATCGAATGGAACAGTCGCCTTTGCAGGTAATCTCTACGCTGAATCGGTGGAATATGGAAGTAGGAATATTGATCGCAGGAGAGAAGATATTGATGATATATGGCCCAACGAGGATTATATAAACAATGGAAGGATTGACGAAGATGACGAAGCTTTTGAAGAAACACCACGGAAGCGTGTTAGAATTCGAGTACCCGTGGTGCGTAGCAGAACTGCTAGACAACATAAGTTTACGGTCGTCAGGCGCAGACCCTTGACACCTCGCACCAAAGATATCGCGTACACTATGTCTACCACGCATACACCACGAAGAATCGTGGTGACACGTGTCAGAACTATTGGATCGGGAAACTTGATTAATCCGACTGACATTCCGACAGACTATGGAAGTTACCAGCCTACTGGTTTTGGAAGACACAAAGTAACTATAACTAGACGTAGAAAACTTCAATCTACGCCGACATCAACTCAAAATAAAGTTAGAGTAACCAGAAGAAAATTGGTCGCCGTGCGTCCGATATTTCCAACATCGACTCTTGCCATTATCACTACTGGATTCTTCACCGCGCCTTCTTCCGAATACGATGACTATTCAGACGAAGAAGATGAGAAAGAGTACGAGAGTGAAGTTATTAGAGAAAAAGATTATTCTGTTACACCCAGTCTCGAAGAGACACCAAATCTTATCGATAACAAACCAGATGAAGAAGCGAGTCTTGTATCGTCGGATGGCAGTTATGCTATATCCGAAGAAAGCACATTAAACATGCCAGTGATTATTACCGACAATTTCTTTTTCCCTCCATCTAATGACGAGGAAGATGAAGAATACGAAAATGATGACACGACTACTACGACTGAAAATGCAAACGAAGTCACGATTTTAATGAAAGACGAGCATCTCACAATTTCTCCTAAGGATGAAGATAATATTGTACCTAATAAGAGTGATGTTGAGATGCAACCAGACAATATTACTGTAACGACAACACCAATCAGCCAAACATCAACAGAACCGTCGGAAGAGCAAATAATAAAAGCGCCTGAAGGAACTGATAATGCATCGATAAATATAACGGAATCAATCGCTTTGGAAGACATTAATAATACAGAGATATCAACAAAAACTGTTATATTAAATGAATATGTACCGACCACTGAACTTACTGTTAATAAAGATGGTGACGATAAATTTGCAACGAAAGAACAAATTACTACCACTCTTGCCACTCTTGAAGAGCAAACTACTTTCATGGAGGACATCACTACATTAAACGTGCCCGATGAATCTACGAGCATTCCCGATAAAGAAAACATCACGACGGAAGAAATTACATCAGTTACCGAGACGACAACGATCGGTAAAGAAAGTAAAGAGCAAGAATCAACCGAAACTGCTGAAGATACTACAGAACGTAGCGTGACGCCAGAAACGATCAGCGAGAACTCAGAAGAAATTCCAACAGTACGACCTCTCCAACCGAATATAATTAACTCTAATTCGACCCAAATTTCTCTAATCGGAACGGTCCTTCCATCTGATACTATCGTAATCGCACCGAACTTCGAGAGCGTTATACCGCTTGAGACTACGAAGTCATCGATACGCGACACTGATACGTCCAATTACTTTGATGATTCGTACATACCCAGCGTGATACCTCTCAGCGCAAATTACACCCGCGAGACAGTCCCCGCGACGAAAGTCACGAGCGAGATTACGCCGGAGGAGATCGAGGCTGGACTAGCGGATGATCTTTACCTGTCATTATCTCGCCTCGATTTCCCCGAGATCTTACCGTCGAAATCAGCCACGATTAATCTAGAGACTAAATCCACGTCGGATCTCGCGTTGGAGCCCAGTACGAGCGTTTATTATACGGAGACGGTAGTGACGTCGACGCGACTAAGGACGTATACGTACGTGGTGACGCAACTTAACGGACTGGAGACCAAAGTGACGTCGTCGACGACCGTACGACCGAGAGTGACGACACTTACGTTGACAGTGCCCGTCACGGTGACTATCACTCCTACCGTGGAGTCGTCAGCCGGCTTCGTATCATCTGTGTATAATCCAGTACCCGTTGTCGGTGAGTAGTACCTTTTACCCATCTGAGACCTCTCTCTCACGACGATCGCACAAGTGCATAAAAACGTTGAAATAAACCGATATATAAAATATAAATAACGTTTTAACGAGATAATATTGATCGAGATGCGTAAACTTGTTAAAAAAAGTCAACGAGATGGCGAAACGGGCCATTTCAACGTTGAGTGCACACGGTGATCGCCGTATGTAATATAATCCTTAGACTAAACTTTTTTTTCGCTATAGACTTCCTGATTACGCGAATTCTGTTAAACTTGTACGAAACGGACTATTGGACTATGTAAATGCTCTGTTAAATATTGTGTCAATTGGCTTTTGGTATTCTAAATTTTTTCCTGTACATTACAGCCCTGTATGAAATGTAAATACTGTATATGGACAAACGACGCTGTATATACCTGAATTTGCGTTTTTTAAAATGTACGATACATATGAATATTAATCCCCCCCCTATATTAATTATATAACTTTAGCAGTTGTATCTTTTTCTGTAAAAATTTGTCGTATATTCGATTGTAATCCGAGTATATGATTCTTTTTAATCTTTGTACATTAATACAGATATTATTTGATCGTTGATTTAAACCACAATAGGTAAGCCTATAATCTTCCGATAGTATCTTTCGCATTGCTACAATATTTTTTTTTCAATATCTTCGAATAAACAGTAATTAAATTGATATTAAAAGCAACTTCTTTTATATATGCAATACGTTATTTATGATATCGTAACGATAGGAGAGTACGAGGCGAAGGATGAGGAAGAAGGGCGCAGATTTAATTTAGCGACCCGCGTAATGTCAAACGGCGTAGAAGTCATTGTCGCTGGACCAACTCCGGCTCTACGATGGGAAAACTCAAATCCTCAACCTACCCTCACCTTGTCAGAAGCGGTGGTCATGCTCCTGCCGCAGGATAAACCGAACGAGTTTGTCACGAAGACTTGCACAACAACTTTCACGTACCTCAGCACAATCACCAAGGATGGAACGACTACCGTTTCAACGGAGCAGCAGGTGCTTACGCAAACGTATTCATGTACACACACACACACGCGCGCGCGCGCGCGCACACACACGCGCACGCGCGCACACACACACACACACACACACACACACACACACACACATAATATTATGTTGTATATAAATATATTTATATACAATATAATAAATATATGTACATATTTCTTCAAATAAAAACTTTCTCTATTTCCTTTTACAATTTATAAACAACTTTAAACCATATGGAATATTTCATTTACAACTTAATTGTTTAAAATATGTGTAAGAAATAAATTACTTTAGAAAGGTATTACTGTGAAGAAGATAGATAGGGTTGCAACGTGTAGAATTTACTTTCTGTTAATTATAAAATAGTATTAATAGTCTATAATTGTAATGTAATTTTTTTAAAAAGATCTAATAAGTTTTTTTAAAAAGATCATTAAGTCTCTCTTTCTCTCTGAAGGAAAATTATTACAAAAAAATTTACAATATTAAATCTCTCTTTGAGTTTTAATCTCTTTTTCACACTTTTTTTTCATATCAGCAAACAACAGATTTGACATAATCGATAATCAGTTTTTGAAACGACTTACAAAAATTTTCATTGGTATAATAATTTTATTATTTCTTCTAGGTGATAGCGAATACAGCAACAGAGGAACGACACAGAAAACCTGGCTCCGAAACAGCAGCCGTGACTCTAGATGCATCCCCGACTTTACGCACCGAAGTATTTAAAACGACGTATACATATTTGACTTTGAACACAGATCATCCGGATGTGAATGACGCCTTAGAAAGTAGCACAAGAGTCATAACGAACACGGTTACCGCGCCGCAACATTACCTAGACATGATTCTCGAGCCATCAGAAGCTCCTCGACCGGAAACCAATACATACCTCAGTACTACAGTGTTGGAAAAAACGTTTATGGAAGAAGGTCGAACGAAAATAGAGACGATCAGCGACACGATTACTCAGGTTAGCTTATTTTCTTACCGCAAATTCTATATTAGTATTTACTATGGCATTATATATTTTTTTCAATTTTTGTTTTTAGCTAATAGTAACAGAATCAGCACCTCCGCCGCGACCAACTAGTGTCACAACTACCCTGACTGCTTTAGATAACACCGATAGTAGCGTGACGGACATGACTAAAACATATTACATCACATACACGTATTTCAACACATTTTTGGAGAAAGGTAGCACGGTAGTTCGCACAAACGTGGCCACATCGACTGACGTGGTATTGGAGAAAGTGCCAGTGCGAAAAACAACCATGAAAACCGCTCCAGTTAGTCCTACGCCGGAGCCTATACAGATCTTCGCCACTAAAACATACCTTACCACGTTTACTTATTTCACAACGTTATTACAGGTAAATATGGTATACTTCGTATTTAATACGCCTTATATACACTGTTAAATATCAAAAAAGTAATGACAATCTCTCTTGAATTAAATAATACTAAAATTTTATAATGTAAATATTTGGTTATTTTTAATTTCCATGAATGCCAAAATGTAAATCAATTCCTCTCTAGTTAGTTTCAAAGTAAATATGTCCATATTAACATATAAATTTAGTAAATAATAAACTAAATTTGAATCAAATTTAATATATTTTATTGAGTTAAATTGTTTAACTGTATTGTTTTAGTTAAATTAACGACGATATTAAGTAGGAACAGTGGTGACCTGTAAAAATGATTAAAAATAACTCAAATTAAATTTAATTTGAGACGTTATGAATTTAACATTTAAAATCTTTCTCCTATCATACACAGGCTGGTCCAGATGGTGAAACATCAACAACTGTGACGTCTCGTTCACATATCGTTGAAAACGTCGTAACGGAATCAATAGCTCCGAGTTTATTAGACGCCGGTTATATGAACGCCTTATTGACGACTGCGCATCATTCCGATCCAGTGAAAAACGTCGTCACGGGTTCGACCATTATCTTCTTCGATGATGAAGATCAAATCGAGCCAACTGCGACCTCAGATCTCCCACAATCAACCTCTATTACAGAAATAAAAAACCACGAGAAAGGTCCCTCGAACAATTCAACAACTACAATGTCAACGGAGACTTCATCGGAAGACACTAACTCTGATATAAAGCTAGCAGATTCAATTGATAAACAGGTATATTTCATTTACAAACTTTTTCTAAATTATGAGAAAAAATGTTTTCCACAATAATATTTATCATTCTGAAACATATCAAATTATGCGAATCTTTTATATGTAAATGAGATTTGCGCAACTTTTGTACAGGATAATAATGGTACTACAATATTAAGCGATGTATCACAAAATAAAAGGCCGAATTCTCAATCCGGAGACGATGGTTCAGTTAGCAAACCTCTTCTTAGTCTGGGTTCTTTAGGAATAAATAGTTTATCCGCTCTGGGGCCGGTAATCACAGCAATGGCCGGATTATTGCAAGGAAAAACTGCGGCTACTCGTAGAAACGACAGCGTACCTCTCGCAGAGATTCAAGAAGTCACAACACAACGATCGCCTATCTACATACCTGTCGCAGAATTTGCTGACGGTGATATAGAAACCGCTGAAAGCCAACATATTGGTAATGATTTTCTTTTTTTTATCAAAAACTAACAATAATTATTTGTTATATTTATTTAGCATGTTTCAAATATGAAATGATTGTTTTTTCTAGTTGCCCATCTAGCGAATCTCAATCATAATTACATTGCCGAAACGCGCCACAAGGTTACCAGCAGTCTTGCCGACGGTATACCGATATCTCCGGGTGAAATAATTACCGCAAATAGCGATGTTATCATAGGGAAACCGGGCAAAATGGCGCCGAGACCGCCACAGACGCTTCTGAAGAATGAAGAGCACATTGGCATGAAACCGCCACCATTACCGGTACCGAATATTCCTGTGCATCCTGTATTAGAGGTGCTAGAGAATAACGACGATGTACAAATTCAACAAACTGCGCAAGATCCACAAATACAAATTTTACCGGCACATCAGGTTTACGAAGAACATCTGAAAGTACCGGTTTCCATTCCTCTCGATGCAAATCATCCAACGGCTCCTAAGCAGCCTCAAAAGTTGCTTGCCGTTCAATCATCACCGCCTAAGAGAATCGCATCGAAACAGGATATCCTGCAGAATGATCCCTTACTTAAACCACCTAACAGACCAAACGTAGAACAGTATGCAAATCCTAATGTAAGCCCTAAAATTCCAGAGTGGAATCCGGAGAAATATAGAAGACCATGGAGCGCTAAAGATCCCTTAACACCACCGGCAAGACATGATGAAGTACGTTTTATTTATTATGTACATTTGCACTATATATATTTATTTATGCAGTGTGTATGTGTGTACGTAACATATAATCATTTATTTCAAGATTCATCCGGACAAACCGATCGAAAAACCACATCCGACTTCAGTTATATTATCTTCGGAAGAACAGAAACGACCGCTATGGGCACAAAAAGATCCTCTATTGCCGGATAGTTCTATCGTTATACAGAGCTCAGAGTCAAAACCGATTTCTACCAAACCGATAGTCCATCAGGTTCCACACGTTATTGATAGATCAACGGGGCAACCTTTATTAGTTAATATTCAACCCAGTCAAGTAGCTAATGTCGTGATTCCTCAAGGTGGAACGCAAGCTCTGATTTTTGGAGATACTAATGAACCTCATATAAGTGGCCAATATTTTGATGATCCATCTCCTTACCCAGAACCTGAAGTTGGACCAAGTTTTATTGGTATCCAAAAGGTATGTGTATCAATTTTATTAGTGTCATCGCGTAAAGCACCGTTTCTTATACTACTATATATGTTTAGGTTAAAGAGTTACCTCAATATTCAAGCGAGAAAAATCCAGCTCATTATATGGTCCCTCCATCACCATCTACCAACTTTAAGGTTTCTTCACCAAAACCAGGTTTTTCCAGTCGTCCGCATATTTTGTTGCCACCTGTACGCGAGAGACCGTTAGAAACGCTAGAGGCGTCTGTATTAAGACCCGATAAAAGACCATCGGAGATTCATCTGATCAAACGACCTGATGGATCTGGAGGTTCCGGTCAAGGCCACGTTCATACAGAAATTCTTGTACATCACAAACCGGAGACAATAAATGTTCGACCGCAACCTGCTAGTCATCCGTCTGTCCATTCTCTCGTACATTCAGTTCACCAACCACCAGTGCGTGGTCATTTTTCGAATGGTCAAACTCCGATGGAACAAGCTCCGCCGAGGCGTGTGGAAGTCACGCCGACTGAAGTTCCACATCGATATATATTCCTAGGAAAACCAGATTCTGGAAATGAGATAACCTTAGGTACCAATTGGAAATCCGACAAGAAACCGATTAGATTCGCTCTAAATAATCGACCGAGACCACGTCCAAGACCAACGACTAATCGACCCTTGGATAGACACGTTTTCGTAGAACGACCTACTGGATATCCACCAATTAGGAAACCAACGTATTCGGGACCACAGAGACCTCCAATAAAGACGCACAACACCTTTATGTTATCGCACCGTCCACCAATGAATCTTCAGCCTCATCAGGAACCAACTCGAATAACTCCTAATATATTCACTCTTCAAATTGACAATCAAAATAGGCCGCATATTTATCCGGATAAGACAAACATAGGTAACGTTCCGCCGCCGAATTTACCAACTGATAATAAGCAAAACGATAACGTACCCACTGGTGCAATAGAATACCACAATCCTTTACATCCAAATCCGATATCGGAAGAAAACAAGCATTCTCAAATATCCGCTAATATGCAGCATGTATTGCCAGATCATCTTGAAAAATGGCAGACTAATACACATACAGAGCAGATACAATTGGATTCTGACATCGGTGCCTCAGAGTATATCAATTATCAGAATCAGTATTATGGAAAAGGAAATAGAAGCCAAGAAACCGATGGTCAGAATAAAAAAGACATAACAAATTCTCAAAGCATCAATCAAACTTTGACATCACAAACTTTATATGGACCAGTTATTTCCATCAATACGGTTGTAGGCAAACCGCTAGAAGTCGAGCAAGAACAAGACGTAATTTACGAACGCGAAACGGATGGGAAGCCACTTTTGCAAGGACCTCATGGTACCGATCTCTACAATACGAGACCTTACGAATTGCCCGTAGTACAAGGCAAACCTTTCGGTGTTTATAATGGTCACGTTGATCCGACTATTTCTTACGGATATAAAGAAGGCTATAAACCCGATTATGAAATAGTTCACGGTATACCCGCGCCTCATAATGAAAATGCAAGACCAGTTACGACTAAGACGCAAAGTGGACAAGTCACGACGTTAAACTCACTCGAACGCGACGATACCATCGATCTAAAGCCACCAGCGATTATACCTCAATTCGGCGTTGAGATAGATAGACCTGGAAGGCCGTTCTCTAGACCAATTAGGCCTGATTCTAGACCCAGTCTAACTCGGATTAAACCAGAGATATTAACAAAACCACCGATTAAATTAGAAGTTAGACCCGATTACTCTATAAGACGTCCGGAGAACGTCAAACCGAATAATGCGGAAATTTTTGTCAATCAAACATTGAATCATGGAATAAAAATAAATCATAATCTACAGAATTGGGACGCGGATGTAGCAATCCCCGATATTGTGAAGTCTCAACAAAAAACAGTTGAAAATAAAAATAGCACTACATCTCGTCCGATTATAATCGGCAATAAACGTCCGAGTATCGTTCGACCAGAACATGGAACGTTCACGAGAGTGCATCCGGAATATCCTCATATTCTGACAAAACCGAAACCTCAAGTACCGGAGCCGGTAATTATTTCGAGCGGTACTGCGGGACTGGAAACGCATGGTCGTCCGAATGTCAAGTTCTCCATGTCGGTCGAGGCTATGGGCGAAGAGGTAGACAGTAAGACGCAAACCGAGCGACCGCCCAGCATGCTAGTCACGAAACATAATTTACCACAAAATAAAAAGAACGATGAAACTTTGGAAACAGCCTACCAGACGAACTTTGCTTCCTCGGATTCTCAAAGTGAGCAGGATAAAATCAAGGATGTTCCCTCTAGAAATATGATGCCACCACCTCTAAACGGGGGGATCGGATCAAACCAATCTAAGAAAAAAGAGCAAGAAGGACTTAAACCACCGCCACCGCCGTCAAGCGACGTGCTCGGGTTGTCACCACCACCGGTAGATATCACTACCACTCATATACCCGTAGACGATAGATTCGCCTTAATGACAACTGACGAATCAGGTTTGAAGCCGCCAAAATATATACCTTTAAAAGAATCGACAACGATTGCACCGCCTAACACAAATATGGTTCCACCCAGCCCAAGACCGTCACTTATAAGACCTTTCCTCGTAGAATTACTGTCGCAGGTAAAACTTCAAAATATTTGATTTGCAATTCGTACGTTGGTGAAAATTTTTCATATAATTTTTCCAAATATTTATGTAAATTTCAAAATTTCTGATTAATTTTATAACTTTTTAGAAAATTTCTCTGAATTTTTTATATAAATTAAAATATTTCAAAAGTGTCGAAAAAGTCTATATCTTTTCTAGAATTCTTCATATATGTGATTTCTGAAATAATTCTAATTTTTAAGAAATAGTTTTAATTTTTTAAATTTTTCATTAGATTTAAATTTCAATAAATTTGATGTTCAAAATATTTAAAAAAAAATGATAGAATAAGAAATTTTAGAATTAATAAATAATAATAAGGCTCTGTAAGTATAAAACAATATGGACAAAAGAAGGGTAAAGAGTCAGTAATGTAGCAAAGAATTTTAATTTAAATCAAATCATAAAATTCATATAATAATTACAAAGGACAAAAACAAACGTTTCGATTCCGCTCGAGTCATTTTCAACGTTGCGGTAATATTCAAACATCGCTATAAACCAAAAATATATATGGTATTACAAAACTCATTATAAATATAAATTACGTATTCTTCATTTCGTGTAGTGCGCTGCGAGTCAATTATATCGGAAATCAAAGTAAAATTTTAGAATATTTCAGAATTTATGTATATATAAAAAATTCTAAAAAAGGATATAGACTTTCTTAATATTTCTGAAAAGTGTTCCAATTTATATGAAAAACTCTGAGAAAAATTTTCACAAAACAGTCACATAATTTAACGATATATTTGTTATACTTTAGGACATGGTGCCACCGCCACCAGTATTAACAACTACGAGACCGCTCGAGATCGCTACTATAAGACCAGCTGTCGCAGTTTCCGGTTCCATACAGATAGCCACTGCCGTCGCGACGTCTCATATCCCAGTAATCCAGGATATTGAATCAAAAATCCCAATTATTCATGGTACTGTTGATCTACCAGTCGTAGTTGACGTTGCCGATATCCTCAGACCTGTAGAAACGCGAATGAGTGAACATGTCAGCATTTACACCGTGCGACCGTTTGATACAAGACATGTGTCTAGGTACGTAAATTATTTAAAATTATTTTAAATAAAATCTTTGTTAAAACAAATTATAATAATTAAATTGTTGCATTTTAGAATCGCCATACAATCGACATCGACGTTGACGACAAATATAGTAATACCGACAAAACTGCGACCACCTCAAATAGATCATATTCAGCCGAGTAAATCGTCGACAATTCATCGTGATGTCGATCCGACAGGGTCATACGTTTTGGATATTCCACCAAATCCTGTTAAGCGACCCGAGCATTCGGTATTCTTAGAATCTAGCCGCGAAAGCATCCTACCGTCGACAAGATTAGAACCTACCGAATCTTTAACATTCATCATAGAAACGGAAAAGAAACAATATTCGACGGTATCGAATATCAAGACACAAAAACCACAAATAATTGAATACAGCATCGTGAATAAAACGGCGAATAAAGAGTCATCCATAATTGTGACTAGAGTCGACAGTTCGATCAGTAAAGTAACCAATACATTAATACCAACACCGGGCAATAAAACGCGTCCCGAGATAAGCAATTCGGATACGCAGTTTACAAAGAATATTGTAAAGGCAACCAGTACCATCGCCAAGAATCAATCCAATGCTACTATTCACACGAAACCAAAAGAGGTATGAGCATCTTGATATAAATTTAAATAATTGTTTATTTCTTGAATAATCGCATTGATTATATTATACTGATTAGTGATACATAACCGTACTAATTGCATATTAATGATCGTAAATTAGGTGACAAGATTCAAAACTTCAACGGTGACGAGAACTAAAACATCGGTGTTGGGTTCGCCGCCAACGACGAGGACGCTTTTACTTACGCACACGATGACCACGACGACTGTCGAGACTGTGACGGAAACACTGCTGCGTCCGACAAGCGTAGTGTCTACGGTAACTTCGACAATCTTACAACCGATTGTTACCAGGGTACCTTCAACGTATAATAATATAGCAGATAATGACTCCATATTTGTCGTGATGAGCGATCAGAAACCACCTGTGCCTGGGGGAGAAGAGGTACTGATTTATGAAATAAATACTATTCGTCACAATAAACAGAAGCTTCTCATCGGCGTGTTTTACTTAAGAAATTTATTTTTTTTTATTTTTCTGAAGTTGATATTTTCTTATCAAATAATTACCAAAAATTATTAAATATAAATAACTAAGAAATAATTTTTACTTAGGCGGGCATGTTTTGCTTAAATTTTAGGTGGAGGCTGAATACGGGGAGGAAGTTTCTCGCGATGAGCAAGATCTAATGGGTAATGAAATCCATAGAGTACTGACGGGTGGAATACTTGGTGCGCCGATAGTACCTTTAACACCAACGAATCAATGCATACCGGAGTGTAAATCATCCAAATCTGAAATATGTGCCGAAGTAGGAACTGAGATGAGATGCGTCTGTCGACCAGGATTTGCGAGAATGTTCCCGGATCGGCCTTGCAAACGTAAGTCTCTCAGATGAATCCGTATCTATTTTTTATTGATATACTTTGCTTGCAAATATACTTATTGCTCGATTTAATACGTCTAAGTTAACGCGTAATAATTTTTAGCAACTTACACATATACGCTGCGCGTTGGTCTGGATCGCATCGGCCATGAATTCGTGGCGTATGATACTGCCTTAAACGATTCTACATCGGCAACTTACAAACGTTTGATAGTTCCGACGAAGGAAGCTTTAGATAGAACTTTAATGCAGAGTGACTTGAGAGATGTGTACAGAGGCCTCAAAATTGCTGGATTCATTCCGGATCCTACAAAAGTCGAGTTTCACGTACAACTAAGCGATAATGCTAATGAAACCAGATTGAAAGAAGTCCTTCGGAAATACTTAGTTGGAAGCAATTACAGTTTAGGTGGCACAGAGGTCTATGCTTCAAAGAACCTTGATTCGGTAAGTTGAATCAATATAAATTAATAACTACAAAAGTTCAAGGCAATCGTTATAATTATGGATTGTTAATATTTAATTCTTCAATCTAATTCAGATCGAGGCGACCGATTTTGATGAATGCGCTTCCAAGGAAACTGGTCCGCATCATGATTGTTCACCCCACGCAGCATGCTTCAATTTACGAGGATCCTATCAATGTTCTTGTAGAGAAGGCTGGGCTGATTTATCAGAAAATCCAACATATCCCGGAAGGGTATGCTCGCAAGCGCCACTAGGATGCGCGGGCTGCAATAACAAAGGTCATTGCGTTACCAATTCTCTCGGTCAAGAAGTATGCGAGTGCTTCCCTTGGCACAGCGGTCAACGATGTCAAGTTAATCTCAAAGGTGAAAAAAGCATCTCTTATGAAATATAATAATTTTGCAATTAAATCAAAGAACTAAACCAATATTATATAAAACGGAACTCTTAAACAATTATATTTCCATATATTTGCAGTCTTATTGATAGCTCTAGTGACAACCGGCGCGATCTTGCTGGGTCTCTTAGCAATCTGTATGGGAATGACGTGCTTCCGTCGCCCAGGACGTAATCGGAAGACCGGTGACAGACGAGCTATGATCCCTGGAACAGGTGGTGATACCAGCAGCGAGGGTAGCGTCACTGACTTAGCAATACCGCATCACGTACCGCATGTTTTGCCACCGCCGCCGCAAATGATAGCTCCCTTGCCGCCAAACAAACGACCAGTTCGTAAGATCAGCGCGAAACCTCGTTATCCTCCCAGAAAAGCTACTATGGTGCCAGCCGGTACGTTTTACTATTGTCACTTCTTATTTATGTATTATATTTCAAACAACCTCTTTTATAGTCAGGATTTTTATAATTTATATAACGTATAACATATAACGTTTGTACAATGTTGATTACAAATATAACACGTTAAAGTTGTGCTATGTCTATAAATTCAATCAATTTAATTTAATAAATTTAATTATTCTATAGCGATACCAGTCAACGACGATCAACGTGATCGTTCCTTGACAGTTATGATTCCACGCGCGAAATATCGATCGGCACCGCAATCGCCACAAAATTACAATAAAACCGTCATGAGTACATTTGCTGCCGAGGAACATAAACTTATAAACTATCTCGACAATGGCACGAGCTCTCCTGCCAATAGGAAACAAAGTATATCTAGCGCGAAAGATTGCAAGGAAACTGATTTGCAAGGCGCAAGAAACCCGATGACACCCACGGGTGCTCTTGTGAGTGCTGGTTTTCAGGTAAAGCTGGTTTACGGTTCTATTTTTATCTCAATCTAAGTTTAGAAAGTGTTCAAAAAGTAGAGTTTTAATTATTGACAGGTATCGGCGACGGTGACCCGTACTGTAGATGCTGAATCTACCTTGGCACGTTCATGTGGTGAAACCACTGTGGAAACAGCGACGAAGGTACTAAGGAGCGGAGATCTTCAGGTTGATCTCGATTCGACTCTAGCTCGCTCGTGCGGCGAGACAACTATCCAAGCTCCGACAAAGCTTCTTAGATTGGATCTAGGCGAGGCTGGTTCTACTTTAGCGAGATCATGCGGTGAAACGACGATCCAACCGCCGACAAAAGTCGCCGCCGCCCGAAGAAACAGCAAAGACACTAGAGATAATAGGGACACCAGAGACAGCGCCAGTGAGGGTCATACCATGGCTGAGCGCGATTTAGGAAGCACACTGAGACTTCCGGCGCAACATCCGCCATTATACAGTCCGGATAGGGTAAGATAGTGTGTCTTACGAATTTATATCCAATTTTTTTTTATGTATCACTAATATTTAATATTCTACTGAAATTACTATTTCGGTTTTATTAATTGATACTTTTCACAGACTAGCGATCGGGAATCTAATTTCGATTCGCTATAGACGCTCAAACGAGAACGAGTCACGACGTATGGGAAGATTGATTGCGAATGAAGCCGCTGGACGGTATTCTCTGTAGATTTATGAATCATTGTATGTCGAAATAATTGAAATCTGCTGCTATCAAAACAGGCGAAGCAACATATTTTATGATATGATTTATTTATTCATCGCGATTGTTATGTTGTTTCTTTTCTATTTCTGTTATGGTAAATTTATTTATTATATGTTTATTAATGATTTTATAGCGCTTGATATTCATAAAAATTGATGACGTTTTCTCATAGGAAGAATTCTTCTAAATTTAATATTTAATGGGCGAATACTTTTCAAATTAAAATTCTGCGCGTAATTTCGCCTCAAGACGAAAGATAAGAGCGCGTGACTCACAATCAACCCCGTGCCAAAATACAACCAATGAAATAGGGAAGACTTCTAAGAAGCTTTTTTTGTTGCCTTCCCTATTATTTTCACGAGCAACTCATCGCTGCAGCTGATCGAAATATTAGGATACTTTATTAGTTAACGAATTTTAATACAAAGATTTGACTGATTAATTATTTCAAATGGAATGCCAAGAGAATATTAAGAATATTAAAAAATATCTTTTTACAGACCATAGAATTAGAAAAATATTACAAGTGTTTATGTAGATTCATTTAGAATTAATATTTCGATCATCGCACAGCTTACCGTGCACGTGCAAGCATGGTGCAACAGTGTCATAAATAATGGATGGCGCCAATCCGTCGTGCCGACAGCACGACGGAATAGCTCGATGCTTACATTGATCACGAAAAGAGAAAATTTTTTTTATTTTTGTTGTTACTGTTTGTTTAGTCTATTCTCCGACAAGTCATGTCATGTTGCCCGGCTTCGTTGCAAGGCTATTTCGGAGCGATCGAACTTGCGCTCGAGATCGATAATAAGTGTCGTTTTAATATTTGCTCGAATGTAAATTTTGCTAGAATGTAAATTGTCTTATATTATAGAGAATATTTTTACACTACACATTTGTAGTCTTTATAATGTATTTATGTCAGACAAACGCTACTTTCTTAACGGTAACTTTAACGTAAACAAATTTAGCACTTACAATTAATTTACAAATATATTTGAAAAACTGCAAAAGATAATTGCATTTTAACATTTTACATTCGAGAGATACACGTCTTCCAGTTCACATTCGGGACGAAGCCGCGGCAACGTCGCTATATATCAAACTCGAGAAAGAGCAAACGAGATGCGTTAAAGTTCGCGATATATTTACTTATTAGCTCAATAAATAGCGTAAGCGGAGGTAACGAAGGACAGGTGTATCACATATCGAGATCTTCTTGTAAGCCCACGCTTAATCGAAAGATTATACGAAACGGATTAAATTCTGCCGGTTTAAGAAACAAAGATGACGATGCTCTCATATATCTTAAGTTTCTTTACTAATTTTGTCCTCCTTACATCCAAAAAATAAACCTTTCCTTATACATATACATATATGCATAGATATACGTATAAATATAGATGTATTACCCTGTTGTACATACTCTCCACCGGAACCTCTTCTACATAATGCTATTGTAATTTTGTACACATTTAGCGCATGTATACTTATACGTACTTTTAATAAAAGTCAATAATATAACGGCATGTCTTAAACGTACCTGTTTGTCATACTCGAGAAATTATAATCAACTTAAGTACGTAAGCTAAATCTATAATTAACAATAATTAATAATAAACTAATAATTAACAATATTTTAACGAGATATATTAATCGCGTTTTATGTATTATTATATTGTAATCGCGAGGTCCATTACTGAGATTTTATCTACTGCGTGAATTATCTATTTTAACCAACTTTTTTTCCAATTTCTATCTATTTGCGTAAACTTTCAAGTTTTGTAATATATAGAATATCCTGAAAAGATTCTCTGAATTTTATTGGAATTAACTGTTATAAATTGAAAGCAAGTTTGGAAAAGAGAAAGATGTTGTAGCACAAAGAATATAAAAAATAGAGAACAATTGAAAATAAAGAGAAATAAAGGCGTTCAATGATAAAATACAATTAACCGAATGCTATAAAGCAAATTAATCTATAACCATTGTGCGTAGATAACTACCATTTATTATACGATAGGCATTCATCGATATAAGTTACTAAAACGTTTTTATATATTAAAACATTATGTAAATCTCATAGATAATATAAACTAATTATTTATTCTTATAATAAATTTTTAACGTTATACATATAAGTTTTGATGTCTCAACCTAATCTCAGTCTACACATTCGTCGATGGCGAGAACGTTTCTACAGCTCACCGTAAACTCGTAAACGGTGTGACTTGATTAATTTCCAATCAGCGAGTTTATTGTTTCGCAAATTCGATTATGTGCGCTGAACATTTATGGAAGCAATTTCGGACGTAGCCCTTCGCGGCTCACCCGTCGTGGTATTGAGAGTCGACGGCCTGACGACTCTCGCTGGGAGAAAAAGCGGCGACGTGCGCCGGTCCGCGTTTCGTGATTCGTCGCGGGCCGCGACTAAAACATGAGCCTAATCCGCAAAACAAACCGATCCTCCAGAGTCCCATTCGAGACGCGATCCTTGGTTGCGATTTCTACGTTCTCATACGCGACGAAAGGCCCGATTCGTCGAAGGGCTCCGACGAAGGGCAGGACGGCAACTGCCACAAATGACTTTATTTATACCCTCGACTCCTTATTAGGACTCCTTATTAGGACACTAGCCGTGGTAATCGTGAATTCACCGGGAAAATAATGCAGTTTATGTGAAACCTGTTTCCGAGCATCAGCTTTAGTGGACGATAGAGTATAGCAGTTTAACTTATAGCTTATAATCGATGGAATTGTCACGCGATTGCCACTAACGATCACTCTAAGCTACGATCCATATAATCTAGAAAAGTTGCAAAAACATTGTAAAGAGATTGCGTCTCATTACGTGATTATGAATAATGTAGAAATGTTGCGCGATATTATATTTTTATTAGAAAAATTGAATGAGAAAAGTTGCGTGCACTTATATTATATTCATCGCCGTGAAAAATTCATTTCTCATTAATCACCGGAAGAATTGATTGAACAAAAACTTATGAGCATGATACCTACCGCAAATGACTTTATTTATGCTACCGATCCTTATTAGGATTCTGTCAAGCATGGTAACCGCAAAAGCAATTCAACGCTCTCTCGGTTAACTACCTGTTTTTTGCAGCCAGTATGTCAAATTTTATTGGAAATATTATTTATTTATACATCCATAAAATTATATATGTTCATTTAAAAAGGAGAATTTAAAAAAAATTAATTAGATATTTCAAATCGATAAATCATAAAAGCCTTGAATTCGATACAGTTTACGTAACACTTGAATAAAATATTACACTTCATCAGCATATGAATAAAATAATTCGGAAAAGTACAAATGGCGTGCTCTTTCAATTATAAAACAATAAGAAAATAATGACAAAAAAATTCTTTATTGTGCAATAACCTGAAATGATTTAATTTTTAGCTCGAGCACTTATTATTCATCATTCTCACAAAGTCCGTCAACCGTGAAGCCTTTGCGACACGTTGTCGTGAGATAATCGCTCTGCGTTAAGAATCTCTGTGATAGGTGCTGGAGTTATACATGGAGTGAATGGCTTTACTAAAGTATTTAAAAATCTAAAAATAATTTTGTTGAATCAAAATAATTATGTAGAACATACAAACTGATTGCTGGAATATCAACATTTTTTGCAGCATTTCTCCTTACGCTGGTAGTCCAAAAAAATTATTTTCAGATTTGTATCTAACTAAATTTTTAAATGCTTTATCAAAACCGTTCTTTCCGTGTGCATTTTTCGATTCGTCAAAACATAGTAAAGGAAATGTAATTTATCATATTATCCTATTTCACAAGTTTTTAGGTATAAAAGGACGATTTATTGAAATATATGTTTTCTAAGGTTGACAGTTTAAACAAGAATACTAATTAATTTTTGCGTTTATTAATGTAACCCTTGAAAATATGACTTTCTAATAAATATTACACAAACTCAATAAAAGAAGAAAAATTTCGATAATTTTCAAATTGAACACTATTGTAAAATAGAGCCTTAAAGTTTTTTTAAGAAATTACTTACAAAAAGACATTTTATAGAAAACTCTGTAGATTTAAAAAATATCATAGAAAAATAAATATTGCTTAAAAACTTTTTTTTATATATCTAGAGATTAAAAATCGTATGTAGAGAAATCATTAAATCGGAAATATTAGAGAAATATTGAAAATTACTATAGATAATAATATTTTTTCAAATTTCATGCCTTTCTCGATGTTTTAAAACTGACTTGCGTGCTAAAAGCGAGAAATTCGTTTTATAAAGGAGATTAAAACAGACATTTCCCCCTCGCTCAGTCGCGCACGTGTTCGTATAATCACGTAAAAATTGACGAAGACTGTGCATATTGTAATAAAATAGGAAGAATGCTGTTTAAATAAGTCGTCAAGGTCAACGCGTCAATTTGCAGATTAATCGAAAATTTTACATCGTCTCATCTTGACTGTCAGAGTGGTCTTTTTACGCCATTTTATTACCTACAGCCCTTTAAATGACCAAAAGAAAATGTATACGAGCAATGCAATAGGAGCACATTGTAAAGGTGAAATAGTGGGGGTAAACTTTTCGCGGCGTGTGTGGACTAGCCACTGTTACCATTCGGATTATTCGTCCCCCTCTTCAAGACACCTTATCCCGCCACTTCCGAGTCATCGACGTTTGGATAAAGGGAGTTTCTCTGTCGGTAAGGAAGGGAGATCAGGGTGACGCCTCCCTGGATGTGAATCTTCCATCGGTGGGGCTAAATATCCTATCTTCCTTGCGCCTATATCTCTGTACATCCCGTCTTCGTTACCAACGAGAGTTCGTTCTCCATCTTTTTCTCTCTCTCTCTCTCTCTCTCTCTCTCTCTCTCTCTCTCTCTCTTTCGTCCTTGCTTTCCATCTCTCTATCTGGTACCGCCGGCTGCTGGCAGCGCGGAAGGGATCCAGAGCGAGGGGAAAGCTGGCCGTGAAATTAAAACATGATGAGGGGTCTAGATTGAGATGCGAGGAAGAGAGAGATGGCGAAGGAGTAAAAAAGAAGGAATGGCGAAGAGGATGAAGGCAATGGTGAAGACGGAGACGGCGCTAACGCCAGGGACGCATCCGCGAGCGGTATATAAATGAACGTCGATTTCGCGGGTGGCGTTCGCTTTGGCTTTTATGCCTTTGCATACATCATACTTCGCGAAGTGATTTTTTATTTGTTAAATTACTTCTATCTTTAAGGAGAAAAAAGACTTCACTGTTAAATTTATAATGTTATAAATCCAAAATTATATCCAATGTTTAAGCTGTTAATTATTTCTATAAAAGTTTTTTTGACAATTTAACTTACAAAAATTTATTAAATTTAACCCAAATTTAATTTTTGTTACTTACGAAGTGCTTATTAATATAAATGTTGTTTGTAATGAACTAATTACAGAAATGATTTACATTTTGATATATGAAAATTAAAAATAACAAAATGTTATTTAACTCAAAGGATTGGATTAACACTGCCCCTTAGATGTTTAACAGTGTTTATCCATTAAACGCATCAATTTTTTTCTTTAAACGTTTTGAAGCACTTTGAAAACTATTTCTTTTGGATTAATTTACTGAAAGAATATTATCTAAACAATTGTGAACGATTATACATTGGTCAACAGTACTATATTTTAATCTGTACATATTTATGCTTCAAGTTTCTTCACTTAGTTCATGGATTCCATGAGTAGTTGGTCACAATGTCGTCACACCGGTCGTATAAACGATGTCCTTTTTACACATCGCATGCTATAGAATAAATTGTCCAGAAATTTCTATGGTCGGCTCGCTTTGTGGGATTAGTTAGAAAACGGCAGGCTACCAGTTACAAATCATCAGGTCATCCAGTCACGTTACCACCTATCACGCACCACGTGACTTCACCATCGATATATTTACCACCTGGATTTATTACGTATTTCCGACGAAACTACAACGACGCGGACGAATCTTTGAGGCGGTCGCAACCGCTCCATTATAGTCTTCCCCCATGATAGTCATATAGTTTGTAAACCAGGCGTGATCATGCCCATCAACTACTCATAATGATCATCTTGGCCTGCCGTTTCGTTACTATGCTTATTCATCCGTCAAAGTGACGCATCGAGCTTCATCATAGAATATTAGAACTGAAAAGGATTCTATTAAGAATGCATAAAACTAATGTTAAATTGACATTTAAATAAATATCCTTAATGTATCAAATACTAAATAACTTAAAGAAACATTAGTTTACAATAATGATTGCAATATTTTCTCTCCGTGTCTCTGTTTCTCTTTTAAATATATAAATTAATGAAACAAAATTTGGCTCTTATCAAAATTATGAAAAATAAAGAAATCTAAAACTTTTCGTCCAACTCGAAAGGGAGAGAGTAATATACAAATTATAAATGTCATTCTAAATTACACGATTAAACAATAATCATATATCGAAATGCATCCGTAAGATCTATTTACATCTAAGTTACGCATGATTTTTTTTTTAAAGTAAAAGTATTTGAAAAAGACAGACTACTACTCATTGCGGTATGTTTGCATTAAACGGTCCGAATAGCCGTAAACCGACAACGTTCTTCGTATTCGAATTTTCTGTGAAATCCTTTTCACGCGATTGGTTCCACGAACGATTGGTATTGACGGCCGGACGGGTAGTTTCAGTGAGGGTGAAGATGACGGCCGAGACAGTCTTTCTGTATTGGGAGCCGCTCTTTAGGGTCCGCTTGATAGCACGAGATCCTGTAACCCATAGATCACAACGGATTCTATCCTCTTTTCAGGAAGCGGCACAATGCTGGGTACCAATGCTGCCTGCCATTATAGGCAGAGCCGATCCAGTCGCGGCCCTGTCCCGACAATGGATGCGAAGTCGGCCATTGTGCAGGTGATTTGGGACCTTGGGATAGACCGGAGAGGCCTTCCCTCTTTCTGCCGAGTTACCGAGATGTCTTCATTAGGCCCATTTCGCCGCTCCGGGATATACAGAGAAGTGCGGCTTGTTACGACCCGCTGAAGAGAAGCTGAACATTTGAGAATCAGCAGCGTGAATTGGAGGTGGTGTGGTGCGAGGGAAGTTGCGCATTCTGGAGATTTTTCCAGATAATAAGGACCGTATAACACAGAGTTACTTCTTTCCTTAAAATCTTGAAAAACGTTTCGAAGAGATTATGGCCATGACAAGGTCAAAATTCTACACAAAATGCTTTAAATAAATGACTAATAATAATGACTGATCATGATGATGACGAAAACTTTAATCAATAAGCAGAGGTTCTACTATCTCAAGGAAAATATATTATATACTCTCAAAAGAGTGCAATTGATAACTCTGTTTCTCTCTCTGCCTCTCTCTCTCTCTCTCTCTCTATATATATATATATATATATATATATATATATATATATGCAATATCTGTAAGGATTTTGCAACAAACAAGATTGATAAAATTTTATTCTGCAAATTTCCCAAGTTTCATAATGGAAAATTTCTAAAAGAAATTCGTACAATTTGCGAATGTTCACAGTGGAGTTCGAGCGATGAATGACACAAAGACGGGACATTAGCCGGATGGATCCTGTCATTTGCCGGGATTTACCTGCCTTTCGGTCTTTTTTTCATACGACGTTTAGCTCTTCCCCTGCCGTGAGACGTCGCAAGTCAGGCTCGAAATGGCAGCTTCTCTTCCACCAGTAAAGCCGACAGATCCGCCCTGGCACGCAATTCATCGCTTCCGTTGTAGATATTACATCTAATCAGTATCCCCTACGATTCGTCAACTTCGTCCGACTTTTTCGGAAATTTCTGAAATGTTGAACGCAATTACAGTAATATAAAGTAATATCACTTTTGTTTTTTACTACCGCATCTAATAATTAAAAACAGATAATTTAAGAATATAAGAATATAAGCATAGAATTATTTAAAATGAGTTTTGCCTTTGTGCAAGTTAAATATTTCAAATAAGAGAAAAAATTCTATTTTTGATAAAAACAAATCTTGGTATTTGACAATGTTCACATGTAAATTTGCAAATATTTGTTTTTCGGCTCTATAAACTACTCTTTAATCAATCCTAAGATTCTTCCTTTTTATTTAATTTATTCTTATCGGTCTAAAGTTCACTTATAACTGTTTAAATATTTCAATATTGTTGATCTTATAGAATAATTTATTATTGTACTGTTATATATATATATTACTATTGCTAGATTTCGAGAGAGTATATATTCTGTATAAACAGGAATAGATTCATAATGAAGCGTAAAATGGGACTTTTCACATCGTAACGTTTGAAAAGTCGCAAAACAATCTCGAGGATCCGAACGATTAGCATGTCAATATATTTTAACGCTTCAGCCGTAAAGCCGTGTAGGAGAAACTTTGTCCCACACCTAATTAAATTCGTGGTGAGATTCCGTAGTCGACGATCGCCTAACCGATCGAACATCTTTTGGCGGTGCGACCGATTTCCGAGAAGCCTGTACATGGTCCTTCGGTCGGTCGACCAATCGAAACAGGAAATACCCGAGCCTCCATCGCGAGACCGAACACGACAAATCTATCGCGTGGTCACAAATGTCATAAATTGTGCCGAGATAAAAATCGGTAGAATGCAACCGCGATAAATTACAAATAGTGGGAACGAATTTACAGCCCATATAATCTTAAAGGCTACAATAAAATGCTCGCTAACAATGAAAAAAAATGTTGTTCCCATAAAGAGTTTTGTTGTAAATTAAATTCGTAAAATAGTTCTCGGTCTTAATTCAGCATGGCATGAGATAATATAGCATAACGAAGCATGAGAAATTTAGAAGTACGAATCGTGTAGTAATCCTGAATTGCTATAAAATATTTGAATAGCATAAACTTTTCTTCAATCGGAAAGGTTAATCTTCCTTGTGATGGGATATGTGACAAGTGTCCTTTGTCAAAGATGTCATCGATGGAATCATTAAAGACCGACGAAATCCGATTTTCCACGGTCACGGAGCGCCTAACACCTCATGAATTTTGTGTACGTCGAATTTCCTGGTCGGCCTACTATTTACTTGCTACTCACTTTTTCTTTCTTGTTTCTTCTTTCAACTTATGAAACGTGTCACGCGCAAAGACGCGCGCAGAGCGGAGTGTCTGGTAAGGCTGATTAGCCGGGAAATCGTAGGGCCCGTAGGCGTGACAGAATCCGTACGATCCATTCGTTTCCCTCGATTTTCACGCCCGGATCGTTACGACAGCGGTCCAAAACCGCTTCGAATTTTCGAACAGTGATAATTTCCTCGGAACATTGACTCGTCCGCCTTACAACCCGGCCCATTCGTTACAGTGGCATCGGAACACTTCCCTTCACGTGCCCGGTATAACCGCGTATAACGACGTATCGTGTATAAGCGGATGGCAATCTAATTAGCGCGAGTTCGATCCTTTTATATTATTCGCAGGGTGTTGAGAACAAGATGATTACCGGCTCTCGGCAGGACTCTGGCGCACAGCCGTCGTCCATTCGAAAATGAAAAATCGTGTTTCTCCCTCAGCCTCTCTCTCCAATATACAATCCGTTTTCATTATATACATGTATGTGTACGTGCGTACGTGCGTGTGTGTGTGTGTGCGTGTGAGACCGACAGTTCCTATTCTTGGCTTTCTACAAGTTCCCCATTCTTGTTAAACAACTCCACTATTTTGCGCATATGCAATTAACGTACAATTGCAATTTCTAAGAAGCGACAGATTCGTACACAATTCGAGAGCAGGATTTATTGATTTACCTTCGTTCGATTTACGAATATCAGACAGATGCACAAATCTTCGACGATCGACAGTCAAAAAGCGTTTGTTATGTTCGCATGCTACAGATAATGAGATGAGTCGGCCATAAAGCGCGACGGCAAGTAGCGTGAAGATCCTTTTGCTACTACAACGTGTGGGTAATAATTACGATATCGAATTCGCAAGCAGGACAAGGAAGGACGAGAGAGCGTGGAGAAGTCGGCGAAATGAGGGATGAGAGCGCCGCCAATAGGGAATCAACCGCGGACCCCCAACGTCATAATTCATCTTCATCGGCGAGGCTGTGCCCGGGTTGCCCAACTTTCCGGTGGATTAGCGGTCCGCCTCGCGCACGTAATGATCGTGTCGACGACGATAGGTAGAATGAAGGCAGCAGGTAGCGGCAAAGGCGAGAAGCAAAGAAGAATCAATTTTGGTTTTTCTCGTCCTCTCGATCGTCATCGTCTTCGTTGTCGTCGTCGGCGTCGTTGTTGTCGTCATAGTCATCGTTGTAACCCTTACAAGAAGCAACGGCAGATAGAGCAAACAAGGAACAAAGGCCTCCTCGGGGTGACTTGCGAAAGTCCCCTACGGCGGCTTCTTACGCTCCTGAGCGTCATGGGACGCCCGTTCAGCGCTCATAAAGCCCGCTAGCGGGGCCTCACCATGGAAAAACAATGAGGCGGCCCGATCAGGCTCGGGCTCTCTCCGCAGCCTCTCTGATTCGCCATGAAGCCAACAAGAAATTGACTACGATGGCTGCTCTCGCTTTTACCGTCGATGCGCCAGCGGGTTCTCCTTCACGTTCTCCGTCTTCTCGAGAAACCAGAGATTCTGCGTTTCGCATGGAGCTCTCTTTCGCGATTAATCGTTGTGCGATAATAGAAAAAAAAAGAAAAAAAAAGAATCTTCGGTTTTTAAGAAAATAAGCAAAGTCGTTTAAATTTGCTTATTTAACCACTTGGAAAGCGAGAGCGAATACATTCTTCATCTTTCGTTTGTCATTTAAAATTTTGCGATGCGTGCGGATTTAAATGAAGCGTGAATTTCGACGAGGCTTCTCCAAGACTTTGGCTTCTCGCTAATTCGTAAATGATCTTATCTCGGAATCTCACTTGGGAGCAAGCTACTAACTCTCGACACCTCGGTGGTAAGTTCTCGCTCTCTCGGCCGTTTCCCGTCCATTTCGGGCGCCCTTCGCTGACGCCCCGTTACTCTCTTTTTCTCTCACAGAGACGCAGCGCACCACTGGATGCAGGAAAAAGGTAGAGACTTCTCTCTCTTTCTCATATATATATATATATATATACATATACGCGTGCGCGAACATATCTCAACTTCCACTGTGCAGATCGGTCGAGCAGATAGGCCGAGCCACCAACGTCTTCTCTGCGACTTGAACTTTGGTAGAATCCAAAGAGTATCCTGGAAAGCTTACGGTACCGCCGTAAATCGTAATTCATCGCTTTTTGTATCAAGCCGCGCATGGGATATGAAAATGGAGCACGCGGGTCGACGCCCCCCCGTCGACTTTTCGGCGCGGCTCTTTTCTCTTCGGCTTCTTTCCTCCTCCCGACATGGCCGGCGTTTCTACATTCGGGAAAAGAAAAAAAGAAACGAACGTGGAACAAGAGTCAAGAACGCGGGTCGAGCCAATGAGAAAGACGAGAGAAACCTGGTAAATGGGGCTGTAAATCTGGAGGGCAGACCCATTATAAGTTTATTACCGACTTTCCCCGACGCGCGACACTTCTTCGGATACGAGCCAAGAGTCCAACTCAAAACCTGTTACACTCACGCGTAGTACCTGCCAGGGAAGGAGAGAGAAAAGAGGAATGAGGAGACGGTGCTATATACTAGAGGTCATTAGTTATCTTAGTTTACTGGAAAAAATTGTTATGGCTTTCGAGTTATTTAACCTTAACCAGCATCCGTCGCGGTAGTAGGAAAAGATTCGATCCTATATATAGACACATGTCACATAACTTCTTGTAATATTGGTGTAAAATAATAGGATTAACGAATAAAAATAAATACATGAAAACACATTGAAAACAATATATTCAAATCGATGTGTCTACGTACGTATTAGCTTTGAATCGGTTATTGTTATTCTATGTATTGTAGTTATAACTTTCTCATTTTAACCTCATTAAAAATTTAGATGATATGTTAAGAATTTCGGATTATACTTGTATCATGAGAATTCGCAAAGTCAGACTGCTGGCGTTCCGATTACGGAAGTAAGTTGCCCCGTAATCGTTCGATTTTGTAAATCACGATGCAGTAATTATTCGGCGTTAACTCAAAGCGAACTTCTCTGCTCGCGCGGCTACTTCGATTCACGGAGCGTTGAGTTTTTCGAGCATGCTGGATATTCGGAGTCCACTGACGGCCCCACCGAACGTTTCCCCGTGACGGAGGTGGAGCGAGGGGCCCCGAGGGTTTAATAACACCGTGAGTCCCAGCATAACCGACCGAGACCGACCGGGCCCTCCCCCCAACCCCTTTTGGCATATATATAGCAATTAGGCTGTGGAACGTCTCTATCCCAAGCCGCGGCGGCCTTCCCAGCCATGATTAGAGGACATACGCACGCGGTGGGGGCCCAGCTGAAGGGCCCTACGCCGTCCACCATGAGATTAAGGTCTCTTCCACGCTGCCCTCCCCCTTCTATCTTTCCCCTCCCATCCGCGAGGAACAGCCTGAAGCGGCAAAATGCGTCGGTTCGAATTTCGACGCGTGACAACCTCGTAATACCTGATATTTATGCGACGCTAGTGATCAACCAAGGACAAGTCACGCTTGCGAGAAGTGGATAATTGCATAATCTGTCGCTTCTTTTCCCTTAGCACGGGGTGATTTACTTTATAGAATCTTCAGATTTAAGCAGAAGAATTAAAGGTAGGCGAGAAGTACCAATGACAAATAAAAATATTAATCGGGCGGTGTATAATTAATTATAACCTTTGCCTGTAAGATGTGGTGTAGGATGTGATTCATAGTAATTTTAGGACCACAGAAGAAACATCGAAATTATAGCTATATCGCGAGTGTCGCCTTGGAAGCGAGTTAACATAAGAAAAAGACATCAGCAGGTGAAGGTGAAATAAAGATGAGATTAGGCTTGCGGTTAGAGAGGACTGAAGGAAGACGTAAATAGGACCTCGATGACGCCAGAGGCATCGGTATCTCTACAAAGATGCCGATACGAGCGACCACAGAAAGGATACATAAATAAAAGACAGGTGCATTTTTCAATCCTTAAGAAGGGATAATCCGTATCGATCAAAATGCATCCAGTAATTTTTCGTGTATCGAATTTTGACGTTTTCCTATTCAAGTTATAATTGAGAACTCTTTCTGTATCTTTGTACATTTCTATAATACATTCTCCTCAGCCCGCAATTTGTAAATCGCGAAACATAAATAGGGAAATGATTACAATTAAAAATTAAAATTTATAGACGGACTAAACGTAATTAGATATTGAAAATAAATTAATGTTTTCTATCCTAAGAAAAATCACAATTGTGCTCGCTAAATTTTTATGTAGCACCGTGCGCGAGTTTTATCAAAGATGTCGGCAGTCTTGTCGAGAAGAGTAAGCGCGGCTCTCGGACTCCGTCTTCGGGAGGTCTTCGCGTGAGGCGAGGCCACCATGTTTCTCCCAGACTCTGTGGCTCTCTTCATCTCTTCGTTCCTCTAACGAGGGTCTATTCGCTTCATCTTCTTCTTGGACTCGGCGTGCGAGCATCGGCCACCTTGGGGCGCCCCCGGGTGGCGAACAGACCAATCTGCCTTACGCCACCTCTTCTTTGATCCTCTCGGGGTTAGCCACTCGCTTTCTTCATCACCCATTCTTGATCCTCCTCTATTTTACTCGTAGTCATCTAAGAATATTTGTTTGTTTGTAGAAGAATTAATCGAACTAATAAAATTATAAATTTTCTTTCACACAATGACATTTTTTTTAGAACATTCAGATTTTGCGTAAGATAGGCCATAAAAAAGCTTCGCCCTAAACGCCATTGAAGGTAATGGACTTCAATCATCATTGAATCCCCGAGTCATCTGTAGCGCGTGCAGAACGTCATGTTCAGCACATAGTTACTTGGTTCGACAACTGAATATCTCGATTCGAACCGCTCTCGACAGTGGTTGAAAGTGGCAGGGGAACGCGCCTGTCGTTTTCCCACGCCCAAGTGTCGGCGAGGCCCTGTAATAATAAAGAGGCGCCGCCGCATTGCGACCGACCGCGAACGTACATCGACGGCTCGTTTCGTGGGGACCCTTTTCGGGCCCCACCGCCGCGTCGTGCCGCCACCGCGCTCTGCCTCCGTTGTGTATCGAATCCTCCAGCTTATGGAATCCCAGGAAACGAGGAACAAATTATCTCGTCAGACGGACGCACACCGGTTTGAAGCGACGAGAGGATCGCTCGTTGGCTCGGGGCGTCGAAGGAATGAGAAAGCCTCCCCCCTCCCCCTCCCCCGCGACCCCCCACCTACGAGTCAGTTTCTCTGGCCGTCTTTCTTCCACTCGGAACATCTCACCACATGCTCGCTACGAAATATCTCTGTCTTCTTCTATCTATATAACCGTCCCTCGTCCCCGATAACTAACTGACCCAACGCCTAGCGCCCCGCGTGTCGGCACAGGCGGCTTCTTTCTTACCTGATGAGTGCGTACGGACACACACGTACACATCGCACGCACGCCGTTCGTGAGATCAGCCGTCACGCCAACGACGTGCAGAAGAGGATGATGAGGTAGGAGGGGATGGAGGGTGGGTGCTGGTTAATGAGCTAGAACCACGGGGGGCTTGGAAACGGACCTGCGAGGCAACGGGCTCCATCGGCTTTCTGAGAAGTCACGAATCGCAGCCTCCTGGCCGCTCGTGTTACGTTTCCCGCGTAAAAGCCGCCACTTCTTTACCTCGCTTTCGCCTTCTGTCGTTAAGTCAGGCCGAAGGCACGCGTGGTTTACAGGGAACGCATTCCATTTCCCTTATTTGCGACTCTAGCAGATAGCAACTTCCGAACAACCTTTGTTTAATCGAACGAACACGATGTAGTCGACATTTCTCGGTCTTTTATCATTTAACATCTTGATATGTCATTATATTTTGGTACACAATGATTATGATAGTTAAATTACACTTAAATAAATGTCGATAATATTCGTGTAAATAGAAACAGAAAGAGATGTTGGATATATATTTAAAGATATGAATTATTTCCGTCGAAAGACAAATGTGTCAAATTTTCGATTTGAAAAGAAAATTCTTCAGAAAGGTAGTGTCGAAAGGTTCATAATGATTATGGAAAATAATCTTTACAAAGTTACGGTTGGAATAAGCGAGACGGAATGATAAGACAGCAAGAGAAAGGAGAGGATTGGAAATGTCGACGAAAGAGAGAGAGAGAGAGAGAGAGAGAGAGAGAGAGAGAGAATGAGAGAAAAGATGCAGCAAGAGTGGGGTACACCTGACCAACAGGTACCCGGTGAGGTCCCCCATAAGCAGTCCCATCATTGGCTCGGCCCACTCTCCCACTACCACGTGGGGGCTTTCTCTCTAAAGGGTTCCAGTCTTCCCTTTCTACAATCACCCAACATTTTACTGCTAAGACTCCTTCCAAGCGAATAGAGATGCGAATAACGAGACTGAGATGCCACGAGATACTATTACTTTATTTCGTTATTCCATGTCGTAGTATTTTTAACCCGAAAATTTTCGATGTACGTTGCACCAGTCATTGATCATTCCGATCTCACTCACAGAATCTCCATCTTTTGCAAACAATTTTTTAACAGTACAAGTATTATGGAAGAATACTGGTAATGCTGTTGGTAATACTCAAGACATGGAAAAAGATGAAAAGCAAGATAAAGAGCTGGAAGTTCTCCTTTATACGAAAGGAGATCCGAGGTAGGAAGAAACGGAAGAAGATTCTCTTATGCACTGGTCATAACGAGCGTGGCGTTGTTGCCAGTTCGACTGTACTCGCATAGTGCATGTAACACGCGTCCCTTTTTGTTTACACTGGATAACACGACTACCATGAAGCGAGGTAACTGCTTTTTGCCATGTTCTCTCAGGAGCAGTCCTGTAAGACGGATCGATTGGACGTAGCCGCACTCGCATATCGGCACTCTGTCGATTTTAACGACCGCACGGTCCATTCACTCCGGGCCGGCCGTACAAAGCGCTCTCGCTTGACAATTCTATTTCTTGTCCGTTCACTTCACTACCATCTAAATAGCCGGCGACGTCGGCCACGGCGATTCAAAAAGTCGACAAAACATATCGATCGGACACGGCAAGGGAGGAGACAGGAAGTCACGCTTGTCGCGCGATATTCTAAGGTAAGTATACGTTTGTGAAGGATAAACGTTTTAACCGCTCGACATAATCATTAATATTTCCTAATTTTATAATTTCTTCCAAGATAAATAAACGAGGCTCATAACAGATATTTAATCGTTTCCGCTAATTTTTAAAGGTAAATATTCGGAAGTAAATATCATTCTAATAATTAATTTATGAAGCCCACAGAGAAAATGATGAATATTATGCGCTCGGCCTGTTATAAAGGGAACGGTGGACCATCAACAATGTTGGAGAGTAGGATGATTAAGGTGGCGCTGATTCGCAAGAACAAGCAAGCCCGAGCCGATACCTAAAAGCCTACTGTAGATTGGCCGGTCGTTTGACGATAATTAGATCTCGCGGAACGGAATCTCGCCTCCTCTTTGCTGCCGAGAGGACGACGGCGGACCAGCAAAGTCAACAAAATAATGAGTAGTTACGGGTGTTTGTCGGCAAACGCGAACATAACGCGGCTCGAGGCTGATGAGGAGGATCCACGCCGGAGAATTACACGGACGTGTCGAGGGGAGACAAACGACGAGTAGGTTGAAGAGGACAACCATGAGTCGACGGCTAGTTAATGACTCTCTAATGTATTTCATCCCTCTTGCACCGGTGATTATCGAGACGTAGTGTCGTAATGGAATCTCATTCAAGGTTGGTATGAAAATGCCATCTTTGTTTTCATGTTTCGCGAATAATCACCATTATTAAATATCTCCATCATGTTCGTTAATTATTTTATAGTCCAGTGTTTTTATTTGTGCACATAATTGGTTTCTTTATAAATATTCTTTATAAATATTCAATAACATCGTGTCATGAGAATTGGATATTAGAGAGTTTAATTAGTATTATTAGAATAAACTTGTTAAATTTGAATGTTCAAAGAAGAAGACACGATGGTCAAAACTTTACGCACTACTTCTAACAATAAGTATAAAAAAGCTTTTTTGACGCCATAATAAAGATAGATAGGGTAGTAAATGGTTTTTCAAGACGTATGCTCATCAATCTCGGGGAAAAAAATGGGTTGTTATAAGAACTGATGAGATGCGAGCCGCACCCTCGCATAAGATTCTCGGTTGTTTCACACGTGCTGCGCGGGAACACAAAACCGAAGGGACGAAAATGTGAAGAAAGGCAAAATAGGCGGACGAGGTTTATAGAACTTCTCGTTGTCGGGTGACCAAATTTTTTTCCGGCCTCCTTATGATTTTGAGAAATCCGCGCGGCCGTTCTAAAACAAGGCCGGCTAAGAAGAAAACACTCGATACCAGGCATATGGTGAAAATTCAGGCGGAGTCACCGGAAGCTGAACACTTTGGTAAGTTGCGTCAGACGCATATGTTTTGCACACGTATCACCGATAGTGTTCTGATAAATTTTTCAAGTTGAAATAAACATTTTCAATTGAAAATTGTATTTTAATATACATACTGTGTAGTAACAAATCACGGATGTGATAATTATTTGTGCAAATTTAACTTATAGTTGTAAAATAATTTTCGCCAAGAAGATTGAGTATTAATTGCGGTAGATTAATAAATAAATAAATAGAATCAAACATGTGGTTAAAGTAACTCGAATAAAAATATTAATCTATAAGACATAGAACTGAATTTTAATCAAACGGACACGATTAAACAAATTAGAACTGATTTCTTTTTCAAAGTTTCGAAGTCAACGTAATATAGTTTATTTCTACCAAATGCTTACAATATGGTATATATATATATACCATCTGGGAATAACCTAAATAAGAGCCAAAGTGCGATTTCACGATAGTTCTCGATGTCCACTTTCATCTAACAATAAAAGGACATTTGAGAAAAAAGAAGAGAGCAGAGAGAGAGAGAGAGAGAGAGAGAGAGAGAGAGAGAGAATGACTCGTCTTTCTCTAATACACCCACGCGTTTCCCTTCGTAGCCGCGGGAACGAGACGAAAGAACGGAAAGGGCTGAGGGTGGGAGTCAGGGACGGCTGGTGCTAGTTGAGTTGTCGAGCTGACACGCGTTCTCTCTCCTCGTTCCACCATCGTCGCGTCGGTCGTCTCCCTTTAACTTTTATCCTATAAGCTCCCTCTCTCCTTACGATTTCTTCCCACCATTCCCGAACTGATCCGCCTCTCTTTCTATCTCGCATCGTCCCACAAAGTCGTACCTCTTTCTCGTAACTTTCTCGCTCACTCGCTCTTTCTCTTTTCCTCTCATTCTCTTTTCCCCACCCTTTACTTACATCGAATTTTCCTCTCTGAATCTTCGCAGCTTCTCTGTCGCACGCCTACCCAAGAACACACTACAGCCACTGCCACACGCCCGACCTCTCTCCTTCTTGACCATGCTCCCTCTTGATGACCGTGTTGGTGGTGGTGGTAGTGGAGGAGTTTCAGTACCGCCATACCCGCCAAAGCACAAGCACCGTGACAGAGCCCGTATGCACGTTTCGATTCGTGCCTTTCCCAAAGCAGACAGCTCGTCACCCTCGCGTCCTCGGAGATACGGTCTGTCATGCATCTGAAATGAAGGCCGATAACCGTTTGCATTCCGGGGGCACAGGACAGTGCGAAACCTAATGTCAAAGTGCTCCCAATCGAGGGGATAAAATCAAATGTCGCGCGTGTTATTCGTTGCTGGGCAGACAGTGATCAGACCGCGGTGCTCCAACGTTCGTTCATTGAGGGTAGTGATTTAGGAATGCGATCGTGAGGACGTCGGCCGTTCTGACACGGCCGTCAGAAGCGGTTTAATCGTGGTGAACGTGCTCCCGACTTGCGCGATCAGTGGGAGTCGTCGCGCATTAATTGTGACGATGGTGATTGACGCCGCTTTATGAATCTGTATTGTTTGAACGACGGGATCGTTCGTGTGACAATAATATATGCGTTGTGACCTGGTACCCGTTATCGCTCGATCAAATCAGTGACCGATCGAAACTGGCCCGCGTGGATTAACGAACAGTGAGTCACCGTATTCGGCGACTAGTGAAAGGAGTCTCGCGTCTTTGCTGTTGGATAATTTGAATCCGTCGGCAACAACTGTCCATAACCAAATCTGTCGAAGACGGAATCGAGAGCGATCCTAGGAAACCGTTTCAAGGATCGAGAAGGATATCGGGATACGGTCGTTTTTGAGAAACGTTGGAAACATCATTGAAAACTTAATAGGATTGATTTCTTTGGAAGTGCCGACAGGCCTATTGACACGACGGCGTTTTCATTATTCAAACCCTATCAATGAGGTTGTAAACGTGAAGAAAGTGCGACTCATGAGACACAGTCGATCATCTCGATCGAGGACAAACGAGGAGCAATTGCGGTGACAAATTCATCACCCTTTTTTAAAGACAAGCGGACCGGTCTCTCTGAGAACGGACTATGTCCGCCATTGTCGCTCATCGTTTGTATTATCGGTGCCGCAAGCAGGGTGCCAGGACGCTAACCAACCTGCCTTGATCCTGGAAGGAACGGGTGGCGATTTTCTGGCGCGACAGCTGGCTTTGGCAGCAGCAACAGCAGCAGCAGCCGCCGCAGCGACGGCGGCCGCCGGCAAGATGCCGGAAAAGGAGGTTGCTTATCATCAGGAGGCATTCTCGTTGCTGCAGCCGCCGCCACCGCCGCATCACTCGCACTCGGCCTTCCATGCGGCCTTCCATCCGCACCCCCATTCGGCACCTCCGCCGCCGTTTCATCCGCATCACGGGCCACCACCGCCGCCACATCCGGCGCATCCAGCGGCCGCGGCTTGGGAGCATCACGCGGCGGCGGCCGCGGCCGCCGCGGCCGTAGCTTTCCATCCACCGCCACATCACTCGTGAGTTCTTCTTCTTATTCATTTGAAATTCAGAGAGCCGTACGTGAGATGATGCTCCGAGTGTCAAAAGCGAATAGTATCAAGGAATTATATTGAAAGTATTAGCATAAACTTGATGTCGAATTCCAGCAACCGTTTGAACGTTAGGAAAATCTTGAAGAACCATTCAGATAAATGCCAGTGATACTTTAACTCTCCAATATCCATTTCTATCAATGTAGAAAATGTCAAATTGATAGAAACGGGCATCGATAGTAAGCACGCATTATTTAACATCTTTTACACATTTTGTACATTGGTTAGATTAGAAACGAAGTATCGGGTTAATTAGGTCCAGGCTTATTCTGGATATCTAAAAAAATCCATCTTGCTATTAGAGGATTAAACATCATAAACGTTATAGCGAAAATTTAGCTATATATAGATTTGGAAGTAGTTTTGTTACACTGAGAGAAAAATGTACTAGACTTTAAGAAATATTCGAATTGTGCCAATTGAATATTAACTAAATATTATAAACATTAATTTGACTTAATTATTATATATTTTTACATAGCAAATTTTATTTTATAAACAAATGTTATATTAATACTATTTAAACAATTATTTATTAAAATTTATCATATTTTTTTCTCAATGTAAATGATCGAAATAATTATGTAGGATGCACGCTGGCCGCTAGAATATCAAAACTTTTCGCAGCATTGCTTTAGTATCCTACGTAATTATTTTGATAGCCCTACAAAGTTATTTTCAGATCTGTATTTAGTGAAATTTTTTAAGACTTTAGCAAAATTGTTCTATCCATGCATATTCATTGTAAAGGAATTAATCTGTGCATCTTGTCTCACATAACCTGGAGTTGCTTGTGTTTGCTACTCGGGGTTATTCTTTGCGATCGTAATTTTTCCTTCCTATTTAAATAGAATACAAAGATCAGTAGATATGGATCAAGATATACGATATAGCCACCGAGTGCACACAAGTTTTCAACTCGACGCACAATGCCAACGATTAGAATTAAGGTTTAGGAATTTGCATGCCATTACACGTGATCCTTTCGTAAGAAGCAGGAGGCTTGTAATATTGGTTCGCACAATTTCGATTAGACTTTGTTAATAATTAGTTCACTCATAATCTCCCAGCTGTTCTGTGCGAGTGAAAAGACATTGTGATTTATGGGTAATCACCTATAATTTGCACGTGCAAGAATATGAAGCACACCGACGCAAATGAACTTACATTTTACGTAACACGATTGCGCTTAATGAAAACAGCGTAATCAATGATTTTATTTACATTTATGTAAACGACGATCAGAGCGAGTAGTGCGTTGTGCAAGTTGACGCGAGAGAAGCGTTAACAAGCTGCTTTTCGATGAGAGAAACGGCGTTGATCGGAAAGCATGCGACGCTTCAAGTATCGAATCAGAAGCGAAAAGATCTCGCGGTGGAGAATCACGTTACCGGTGGAATAGCCGCTTAACGTCTTAATCGAGTTAATTAAACCCTCTTCGCACGTTTTCACGTTCCGCGAACACGACACGCGATTGCACGCAACGAGATTACCTCCTCCGACTCTCTCGTCGAGGCTAGGCATTCTCGGACGTGGAAACGGAGTGGCGCGGCGAGCGAAGCAATAATTAGACGCTTCGACGCGGACCGAACAAAGCCGCGGTTTCCGTCCTTTCAGCGCTTCATTTTCACCGTGGAATTGCGGTGCCTCGTCGAAAGGCTAATAGAGGCTACACCATTATTCTCGATCTCGAACACTTCCTAAAGGACACGGGGAATACTTTCACGAATACTTTCAGATCGAATACGAAACACAAGTAACAAAATCGTTCGCAACGTATACTCGTACTTGTTACACACAATAATGTATCTATGATTTTAATTTAATGCGCTCTCTCTTCTCGATGTCGATATCACGGATATCGCGGTTAATTGACGTCGCACTTCACTGACTCCGGTAGTCAATTAATAATGCGCAATTAAAGTGACAATTATGCAAAAAGTTGGTCGCTTAATCTCGAACGTCTCGGACAACATGAATATTCTAATGGAGACGATGGAGAGAGAGAGAGAGAGAGAGAGAGAGAGAGAGAGAGAGAGAGAGAGAAAACAGGTGCATTAAGAGTGTTGTAAAACTTAACGTTGATTCTTCCACAGCATTAAATCAGCCAGCAACCGTAGCAGGTGTACCGGGACGGCAATCACTGGAGTTCCAGTATGTCGGTCCAATTAAGCATTTAATTGCAACAGTTGCCACCCTCTCGATCATCCACAATATCGTATCGATAAGGAGGGAGTAGAGCGCGAGCCAGTAATAAATCCTGGTCGGTTGACAATTTCATTGGGATATATACGCGAAATTTTGCGTGTAATCGCGCATAGAATATTAATCTATATAATTGTACCGATTATTGTTCGCGCAGAATTACGCTTGATCCGTTTACGGAATTGCCTAAATTTGTCTACGTGTAATAAAGCAGAGTGTAAATAGTTTCATGTTCGTAAATTCGAGTACAATAACAAGATTAATTTATTATTATTCATTTATTATTATTGCACTAGTCATACGCATAATAAAACAAATAAAAATTAATCTTTTGAATATGCGTGTATGATTTTCTTGAAAAGATTGAAAAAGTATTTCAGGAAGGTAAAATTATAAATATATATATATCTAAATAAAATAATTAATAAAGTTGAAACAATTTAAAAAGATATCTAAAGATATACAGTGATATATAATAAAGTATACAAATTTCGTTGAATCATCAGAATGATTATGTAGGATTCAAGATGTTAAAATGTCGAAATATTTTGTAACATTACTTGTTATGCTTCAGCAGTTTTACCTAATTATTTTGATGGCCCAATAAAATTATTTTCAGATTTTTGTCTATAACTAAATTTTTAAATACTTCAGCAAAAACGTTCTTTCTTTGCATCCATACGATCTTTCCAAGCCTGTGTGTGATTTGTTTGGTAAATATAAATTAAATAACAAATATAAATCTCTCAAGACTAAATATGTGTTAAGTTATGCATTTGAGTTTTGTTTAAATGCTTACGAAAAATTTTGAAGGATTATAGAATGAAAGAGGAACTTAATCCAGCGGTACCAATTTCGCGGTTCTCACGAAGAGATGCACCGATTATCGGGTCTCTCGCCACGTCCTTTGTTCATCCGCTTTCTTTATTCGTGCCACGATCTTGAAGCTCGCAGTAGGAGGCCGAAGAGCGAATCGCGTCGGCTTCGTCGCGGTCGCTGTAAGCGTGCGCGCAGCTAAACGAATGGTGATGTCGGTGTGAATCGGTGTAGAGAATGAAAATCTAAAGAAACGAAGAAAAGACGAAGGGAAATAAAAGAAAAATAAAAAGGAGACACTCGCCGGAGAAAATCGCGCCACGCGAGTCTAATTCACGACGAAGGAGATGCGGCTTTACGAGGATTCGCGGTTTTATGACGAACGCGACGTTGTAACGTCATAAAGCCAACTCGAATTATGTGACAGATCGGATAAGTGGCGCACGTTTCTGGTGAACGTGTCAGATATACACAACATGTCATGTATACCGGATTACAGTGAAAATCGACACTGCGTGACCGATGCGTTCATCTGGACTTGTCTGCATATAAAAACACGATCGGTAAACACGAAATTTTAAAAAATGAAATTTCGTTGAAACGAAAATTCCTTCTTGCCCTACAGTTTTCACGTCTACGGTAAGTGAAAAATGTATAAAGATTGTTTGGTGACTCTACAAGAAAAGAACGTAAAAAATAAGAAACTGAATTACTAATATCGTTGGACGTATCATTGCTGTCGGTACCTTATAATTTACTTAATTGCTATACGTTTGTATCGCAATTTTTCACAGATATTGAAAAGCATAGCTAGAACTCTCAATCATAGAGCGACGCAATTAAATCTTACGGCTATTACATGGTTCGTTGCTTACATAAACCGGATGTGCTAAAGTGAAATGAAGATTTCGATGTATTGAGTAATGTATCGATTAGGAATTGTTTTATTTCATGAAATTCCATTGACGGCAGATTTTTAATATTTTTATCACTTACTAATTGGCTTGCATATTTTATTATTAACCTGTAAATAGGTAAATGGAATAGGTAAATAGGTAAATGGAATGGCCACAGCACCCCAGGGCACGTATTATGAAATTATTCGGAATTATTCAATTATTCTTTAGATTTCTATGCATTCTCCAGAGAAAACAGAATAATTCCAATCAAAATCCATTCTAAACAATTTCATAATACGTGTCCACATACAGTGTTTTTAAATCTTAAAGTAAAATTATTTGTATAAATTTATAAAATGATTACACTCTCTCGTGTCTCATAAGGATACGATCAATTAATTAATTTAAGTTTATTTATAACATAATATATACTGCGTCAGATATCAAAAGAGCAATGGTAATCCAATCCCTTGAATAAATAACATTTTGTCCTTTTTAATTTCCATACGTGTCAAAATGTATACCAATCTATTTCCGTGGTTAATTTCTATGTAAACAACATCCGTATTAACGTATGCACTTAGTAGATAATAAACGAAATTTGAGTAAAAGAAATTCAATACCTTTTGAGTTAAATTGTTTAACTCGATTGTTTTAATTAAATCAACGACATATTGAAGAGCAGTGGCGACTTATAGAAATGATTAAAACTCAAATTAAGTATAATTTGACATTATATAAATTTTTAAACCACCCATCCAAGTGTTAATAGTATTTTATCGTTAGACAATTACATTGATAAATATATAATATTACTTCTCATAATACTCGTAAAAGTTTTGAACATATCCCGTGAATTTTCGATTTACGATATTCTCAATTCCATCTCTAACAATAAGCGTGGACCGTTCGCGAGTCTATCGAAACTTCCGCGGCGCTTCTTGGGACGAGAAAGGACAGAGGAACGATGGCGGACGTAAAGTATATGGTGCGCGCCGGGCGCCGTATCTCGCCCCTGCTTTCCTCTCGCTGTCTTGAACAGATATTTTCGTCTCTTTACGAGGATACGGGATACACATCGTGTATTTTTGCCTTCGGCCGTTTCGCTCCGTCACAACGAACGACACCGTCGGCGTTCCACGTCGGCGTCATCGCGCGCCTCCGTTGACGAGCCGTGTCTGACGTTTTCGACGCGGTAAACGCTTATTCCGCTAGTTAATGCATCGTCGAACAAACGAGATGGTATCTCGGTAAGACAACTCGACATTCGCTTCGACGATACCCTGCTGATAGCGACACCCTGGAGTCGAATAAAAGACAGAGCGCGCGAATCCGAGTATCGAAGGGACCACGTCCTTATCGTAAGTTTTTATATCGTAATCACGACCGCAGCGTCACCGCTGACCCCACGCACCGATCGTGGGAGGAAGATCTCGTTCTACCGTGAAAACGGGACACAAACAATGCAACGAGATCACCTCGCGTCCCGTTTATGAATCTCTTCATCGCGTGGGCCGCCGCGGAACGGTTGGGAACGGAAGGGAACCGGCCGAAGATGCGGGCTGTTGTCCCGCGTCTCGTGGAAAACAAACGAGATGCACGAGCTACCAGACATGCCGGTATTCGCCGGGGCTCTCTCGCGTGAGCAGCATCGCCGACGAGGATCCGTCCAGATCGGATCACGCGCGTAAAATATCGCGAGTCCTTTTTCTCTTTTTCTTTTACTCACGTGCGCTTTATCGGCGTAAATTCCTCGCGACGGCGCGGCGAGGCTCCTCTTAATTCGTCGGCACGTCGTGAAAGCGCTTGAACTTCGCTTTATCGAAATACATTCGCCGTTCTTTGGGATGCGAATGCGCGGAGAGATGTTTCTCACGGGCTCGCTCTTTAATTCGCTCGGGCTTATAAGGCGCGATTCGCGCTTTCGGCTTATCGAAAATACGCTCGCCGAGGTGCGTGAAGCGTTGTCGCGACACTTCTCGTTCCGCTTGTCGCGCGACGTTACTTTTGCATACTCGCTCGTTCGGATTTCACTTTGACGCGAACGGGCGGGTGGGATTGCTCGATGCAATTCGAACGTTCGTCGTGAAATGAATACGTTCTTTCTTCGCTTATCTAACGAATACTTTGAGCGATTCTACTTTCCGGATTGTGCAGTACTGAAAAGGCACTGGCTATAGAATCCGACTTTTTTTTGCCGAAACTGAACCGAAACACTCGGCTGTCTATCTCCGAAGCCGAAACCAAAATTAAAAAATAGAAATCCTATAAAGACCATATGTATAGACATGATACTTTTTCTTCATAAATATCATGATTTGTTGAAGCAGTAATTAAATTTCGGCCGAAATCGAAAACCGAAATTTCGGTTGTGTGTCAATTTTGGCCAAAGAATATAAGTGCTTCTTCTTCGTAAATATCGTAATTTAATTATTGAAACGATAATAAATAATTACACGTATTGAAATTAATGTTTATGAAGAACAGCTATGGTTTCAGTCGAAATTAACACGTAACGAGTGTTCGTGTTCAGTTTCGATAAAAGTTTCGGTCGGAAACTCTACTATATTCACACCGTGCATTTAGATCGCGACTTATAACACAAACTTCGACCTTCAATATTTAGTTGTAAACACTTGATAGATGACCTAACTTGGCTTTAAATCAAGCTTCGTTCTTTGGAGACTAAAATATAGACAGCCAGTAACTTGTATGTAAACGCGTGTTACCTAAAGATCTGCTAATTTTCTCTCTAGAGTACAACAAGCTTAACAGTTAAAGATGTAACCGATAAACTAAGGTGCTAAGACTGCAAAAATTCTTTACGGTGTAAATCAGAGACTCTGTAAGGTGCGTTCATTTGGTGCTCACAATGCTCGCCAGCTTTGTTTGACACT
>NW_017304438.1:5997011-6019400 GCF_001594115.1 Trachymyrmex septentrionalis | reverse complement strand
ACAGTTAAAGATGTAACCGATAAACTAAGGTGCTAAGACTGCAAAAATAAATGATAAACAATAAGGATAAAATGATTCCAAGAATCTTGCAAAAGTCAAATAAAACGCAGTCATAGATACGCAAAAAAAGAAAATACAAAAGTCACGTGATCGTGATATTTGCTGATTGGCTGGAGTGAAAATCTTTTATCTATGATATTCTATCCTCGTTTTACGTCTATCCAAACAAAATGACACAATAATCAAAGCTATCGTAACATAAGTATGATCACAATATCACAATCACGTGACACTTGGTGCAACTCTGTTATACTATAGGATATCTCCGGTGTAAACAGTTTCTGATGGTAAGACCTATAACCTTGGACGGTACAAGTCAGGCTGCACAGAGGTCTTAAATTCGATTTTTCATTTTCTATCTGCATATTTTAATATCTATAGTTTAACTTAATAGTTGCACTTAATTTGATATGATAAAGTAAAAATTATTCTTTCAGCTATGATTAATTACTAAACTGATGATTTTATAATATGGTAATTTTAAAAGTTATTCTGTGACGATACCACCTCTGCTACAATACCGCCAGTTTAATGATTAATAATAAAAAAATAATACAACTTTTACATTATCATTAGGTTAAGTTGAATCGTGGGTTAATCAGAAAATAGAAAGCCGGATCTCAATATAAATGTACGTATACATTACACGTGTACGGTATAGTGTTGAAACTATACAGTATCGAAATCCGCTTTTCTCCACTTCCAATCGTTCCGCCCTCGAATAATTTCTCGGTACTCGCATCACGGCGTAAACACAATCGGGCGGACGTGCGCGATCTCAAGTACGCCGCCGGCTGCGCGGCAATGCGCGGATGCGCGTAAAAACAGGAGAGCGATTTGTCAGCGCGGGGCGTCGCGATGCACACGGTAGGAACTCTCGTCGAAGGAAGACATTCCCTTCCAGCTTCAGGAGGCCGTTGCGCGTCTCTCGCCTCCTTCTTCCGCGCCTCTTTCACACGAATAGAGAGCCAACACGATGCCGGCCGTCTCTCGCGGATACGCGTTGCATGCGCGATTTATCATTGGCCGCCGTCCATTGATAAATTCCACGCATTCATAACGCCGCTACCCACGTTTTGTGCCAGGAGCCTCGACCTGCAGGAGACATACGATACCCAGGTACGATACGATACGATACGTCGCGATAGCGTACCGCAAGCTCACGTACAACCCCGGACTCGCTGCAGTAACACGAATACGCGTGTACGTACGCGAGAGGGCGGAATTTCGTGTGCAAACAAAGGTATGCATTGAAACATTTTACAGATCTGGAAATCATTTTGTTGTGGACTGTCAAATTAATTACGTGGGATGATTGAAATTGGTTGATGGAATATAAAAACTTGTCGCAGCATTGCTCGTCGTGCTTGAGTGTTTCCCACTTAATTATTCGGACGGTTTCCAACAAAATTATTTTCAGATCTGCAAAATTTCCAGCAAAATTTCAGATCTTACAGTAAAATCGTCCTTCTTGTACATTTTTATGATGGTATAAATAAATATATGTATTGTAAATAAATTAATATTTCATAATCTTAATGAGAGAAGTAGGCTCTGTTATTAGAAGTTATAGTGACAAATGATGCCACCCGTGAGAAACGTATCCCCCTAGCTAGGATGACTCGCTCAGAGGCTAATCGCTTTAATGAGACAATTAGGCGATGGTACTCATTGATAAGACGGGTTTGTTTTGTCTGCTTCAAGTGAGCCGGCGTATGTCTCCCCACCGAGATTGCGGCGCGTCAAAAGATTCTCGCGGCTCGTTTCGTTCAAATAAATATTCATTATCGCTGATGTGCTTTTCGTTCTCGCGACGAACCGTACACGTATCGATGAGACAAAAGATTCGCCGAAGGCGAGAGATAACGATGCTATCAATAGTTTATTCGTCGCTGCGTTATTGCACCGGCGACTCGTCGGCGAGCAATATCGATAAAAAAAAAACTAATGATTTTTTTCTATTCGAATATTATTGAAACGCATTGTTGCCACAATCATGTAATAATATAATAATTATGTTATTTTGAATCAGAATAAAACATATATCTTCAGAAATATGTTTAGAAATAATAAACGAGTTACGCAAAGTGAGATAGTATTTTCGATAACGCAGAGATATATAGTATGATATTGATCTGTCGTCGAGTATCGTTTCGAGTATCTATTTCCTCTCGCGATGTACTAGGATTTTTAGATTCCGGTTTGCTCGCACGGCTCCCACGGTATTTCGTCGAGTGTAAAGAAAACCATGATTAGCATTTTCTGAGATAACAACGCGCTCTGATTTCCGTAACACTTGGTATCAAAGTCGTCGAGGTCTTTTTAAAGAGAGATAGGAACGAGAAAAACGTGTGCGCAAGGAAGGAAAGCAAGGGTGAATCGGAGAACGAACTGACAGTGTATGGTGGACTTCTTTTCGAAGAAGGAAACGGAGGAGGAGGCAAAAGGGTAGGCGCGAGGTGTGCCGCTGGGTGCATAAACAACGTTGTAAGTCGACGAAGCACGCGTGGCTCGCATAAAATCTCATAATGCTCTTGTCCAAACAAACGCACGGTGGCGGTGTTATGCCGTTCGAGAATTTACCACTTCGAGATCTCTTCTTCGAGAGTCTGGGAGAATGGCAGAGGGTTCCCGTGCGTGCGTGCGTGCGTGCGTAGGAGAGCAACACATCTCTGAATATCTGACCATTTAAATGTATAAAACGTGTGTAAACTGCGCCCTCCCGAGATCGAGAGTCGCGTCCGGTCGAAGACGCCGCGGCATCTCTGCTACTTCTCTCATCCGCGGGCTTAATCCGATTGTCGAGCTTGTACCATGGCGCGTCCCTTCGACGAAGGCACGGGATTACAAGCGACAGATTAACGTCTCTCCTGTAGAACACACTGTCCGGGATTATCCAAACTCGGGCGCGTACCATTATGTACCGGTTTAGTGAGGTAAGATGATTCGCATGGGAATGAGTTGTCATTCCCACATCTTTTGACTATTTTATTTTTATCCACTCATCTATTTGTCACATCTACTTATTATTTATGTACAGTTAGTGTATAATTACACTAATTATACATCGTTAGCTGTCGAAAGAGCAATGGTAATCATCTTCCTTGACATTAAAATGATACCTTGTTAGTGCGTGTCTGGAAAAATGGAAATCAATTAATTTTTGTAGTTTGTTCCAAAGTAAACAAACAAGTTCATATTAATGTATGCAGCTTTGAGTCAAATTTAATTCATTTATGGACAAATTTTTGTTATATAATTTTTGTGAAAATACAATTTGTTTTAACTTAAATTCGGTATTTGACATTATATATTTAACAGTGTATACACACAAATCATCGAAACGATTATATAATATTCTCATCTTAAGACGTACATTTTTGAATTTTCGTGCAATTTCATTTAATTGGAAAGGTTTTAAGTTTGTCGAGATACACATTATATAAACGACACATAATCATTGGATACCCAAAGAAAAAAAAAAAAAAAAAATTGTACGCAGGTTGGTTTGAGCGATCCTGAATGGAGAGAGAGAGCGAGATGAGGGAACGCGCGTGGTTACCAAAGCGTGAAATGAAAAGCGCGGGGAGAAACACGGAGATGGTGAGAGGGAAGGCGAGAATCTTCTTAGAAACGGCATAAAGATAACCGCTCTATCCGCGATGAGCACCAACCGACTCGTAATCCCTGTATAGGTCGGCCATATAGATCCGTCCACATGCCGGGTCGAACGCCGCCATTGACTTTCTGTCCACTGTCAAGTTAACGACGCGTAATGACAGCTGACAGAGGCGGCGGACATGGTTTTCCAGTTAGACTTTCTTTTTCGTTGCACCGGGTATCCGTGCCGCGGAAACTATAAAGCTGGACCCCTCGGCCGAGCTTTAATGCCGGCCGCCGACGGGTGCGAGGACGTCGTTCTTCGATTTTATCATCGATTCGCCGGGGCGCGAGATCGGCTTTCTGCGAGCAGGATCGCGCCATGGCTATCGCACAAATGGCACTGATCTTTTCTTTGCCAACAAGCGCGCGGCGCCTACGTCAAACCCATAAACCGGGCTAAAGTCGAGTAGCCAAGCAATTTCGTGGTGAAAATCGGCGTTGCCTGGAACGACGATATTCTCGGACGATAAACTTTGGAGTTATCGCCCAACCATCGCGCGTTTATTCGCCAGATAGAAAAATGCGCAAGCGAACGTCCTGTCCCACGTTTTATTAGCGCTTCGGGTTTCTTCTGTATAATGTCGCAAACAATCATTAATATTTTACGATGAATATTAAATACGTGGATAGAGTATATCCTTTCCTTTTCCGAAAGAGAGGTTTTACCCATATATTACGTATTGAAAAACATTTATTATATTATCAAAGTATATGTATATATGGCGATTAAAAACTCACACGTAAAGGACGATTTTGCTGAAATATTTATCATTTATTTTATATACAGACTTGAAAATAATTATTTAATCGTTGGATCATCAAAATAAAATTATATATGGTGCTCGAACTAGTTGCTTGAGTTTCTTGTGCAATTATTTTGATGATCCAACAAAATCATTTTCAGATTCGTATATCTTAGCTAAAATTTTATTTCAACAAAATTGCTCTTTCTATATAAAATATTATTTTGGAATATAAGTAGCTTGTAAAACGATAGCAATTATCCGAAGAGAGATTCATTGCCTCTTCTGACGAGAGAAGATTTAAAAAAAAATCCATCAGATTTTCCCGCGCGTGAAATTCGAAAGTTCCTAGCTGTCTCGTGAGTTTTTCCGTCCAAGTTCCATTCCGTGTTTTGCTGCCTGGCAGCCGCGCTAATTGAGCCATTAACTCCGCCCTTTAATCTTTCGGTTCTTCCTCCGACATTCGACTTCCTCCGTTCTCGGAAGGAGAGGAGGAAGCTTCGAGAGATCCAAATCGAATCTTTGTATAGGGGAACGAGGAGCAAAGGCAAAATACATTGGTGTTTCCTCATCGAAGTAAAAGTAAGCCATTAATTCGTAGACGATACGTTATTATAAATAAAAGTAATATAGATATGTATACAAATTTCAACATTAAAAATTGTTTCAATTATGAATGATATAATATTTTTATATTTTATTTTGCATTATTTCTAAATAAAGATAAACGGAAAATTTCATGAATCTATACATACGAAGGATGGTTTTTTCCAAGTATCTAAAAATTTAACTAGATGCAGATCTGAAAATAAATTTGACTATTAATTTAATTGTAAGATACTCAAGCTAGAATGTCATATAAAATTATTTTTAGATTTGTATCCATGTACAAATTTTTACATATTTTAGTAAGATTTCGTTCTTTTCGTGTTAATTACTCTGCTTTTATCGATAATTAAATAAACTTTCTACCGTTTATTTTTACCAACATAGATTACGTGCCTAAATTCGCACATACTTCAGCTGACATCTCATGGATCGGTGTTTATTATCTCGCGCTTTGACGGTCGTCCTAAATGAGAGCTGAAGCAAAACATTTTTATATATACAGAGAAAACACGAGTACCGCGGCTATATCTTTCTCTTTATTAGATCCCACGACACGCGGGTGTGCCCCGACTCTCGGATCGAGATCGAGGCGATTCATGATTTTCTAAGCGGGCGAGAGGGATCCCGCGATGCCGCGAGAGGCACGCCTCGGAAATGCGTGTGTGTCCTAAATCAACATCTTTATGGACTCGATGTTTCTCCCGAGGTCCGACTTATTACGTTGATTTATCGCTTTTGTATGCTGCCGTGCCCATCTGCCCCCGTCGCGTTTCATAATCATCGCCTCAACCGCGCGAAGATCTCTATAGATCTCTTCGAATTCATAGTCGAAATCTTTCGAGAGGCATTCGCGGATCGAAAGGGATCAAGATATCAAAACCTCTGGAATTAAACCGGGATCGAAAGTATAAGTTTGACCAAAATCTCAGCTTGGTCGTATAAATTCAATTGTTTTTTTAAATTAAAATTCAAAATTGATTATTAAATCGTTTCAAAGCGCGAAATAATAAATACCGATCCGAGTGATGTTGCAATTCAGATATGTTATCCATGTTACAAAGAGTAAACGTTAAAAATAAACATTTACAAATTTATTTAATCTTTTTAATTTTATAATTATATTTTTTACTAGTATATTATGTTATAATTACACTAATTATATTTTTATAAGATAGACGAATGTAAAAATGAACTTTCCACAGCAAATGTTAACTAGTGATATTATCAATGTTATAATTTCTCATTCGACAATATAACAATTATGCATAACATGTGTTATATTCACATTTATATTGTTGAGGGAAACTAACATTAATATGTTGCTGAATTATAGTAAGCCTTTTATTCATCTGGTCAATACTCTTTTTTATTTTCCTTTTCCAGAATAAATTTTTAAAGAAAATTGAATGCTGTAACCATTTCACCTCTTCGCTTGAAAGTGAATCGTTGACATATTAAAAAAATATAAATTAACCGTCTACGGATATACGTGAAATCTTCCGTTTATATTATTTCAGTAATGTTCCCCTCCGTTATGTAAACTGAAAAATTAACACTGCTTATTCCTTACGCGTGAATTGAAGAAATCAATCGTTTCTTCAGTAGCGGCGTTGATTATCTTTAATGATCATCTCATCAGCGTCCGCGGAGTGTATTTCACGCTGATGTAACGGCGATCGATCGGCCATCGGCGCGATGTAAACAAAGTAGCCTGGGATCTTCTTAAAACTTCTATCCTACCGAGGAGGCGCGGTGTCGGTACTCAGGGTCATCGACGAAGGGTATCTCGAGAGGAGGAATTCAACTCTCGCGTTGTGAACCGCGCCTAAAAGATATCGGGATGCGTGGTCGTGCGAATGGGCGTGCATCCGATTATCTTGGTAACTCAATCTCTCCTCTCGAGCCTGGCCTCTCCTAGCTCAAGCATTGCGATCTACCCGTCGAATCCGGCGCGTCAAAGAGAATCGCAGGGTGCCGCGGTGCGATAACGCGACGATCAATTATTTTGAAAAACATTATTCATTCCCTGGGATATATAATAGTTTCGTAACGCTCGACGCATTTCATGCGTTCGGTAACATGAGTTCTAGGATATTAGTTTTATTATGCCTTCTCCGCATACCTCGCGATAAAAAAGTGGCGAGAAATAAATTGAGAAATTCATCACTAACCCAATTATTGTAGACAAGCAGCGATTATCTCTCTTCCCGTAGAAGAGTCTCCATCCTCTCTCGATCCTCCAACTTATCGATGCTGTTTGACACACTCGCGAGAAAGTCGCACGGATACGGCACATTACTGGCTACGAAATCGATTAGACATCTCAGAACGGTCATCCATATGTTTACCACCACACTTCCAACGGCTTTCGACCTTTCGAGACATCGACGATATACTTGCGAATAATGTAAAAAGCGTGGAAATTCCACGATACGCGAAATAGACATGTTGTTGCTGATAAAATCGATTAGACATCTCGGAACGATCGTCCATATATTTTTTTTCTTCCTTCCTGATGTACCCGCGATGTATTTCCATTACGGCAGGAAAGTTGGAGAAGTAACGTTCTGTCATAGCGAACACGCGTGGACACCACCGTTACGCAAATATCGTAGGCAAGCGCGATTACCTTCCTCAATTAATCCGTCACGGCGGTGTTCCACTCGATGTTTCTCGATGATCCTCGACACCCCGGATACTGGATGACGTGGTGACGACCAGTGACTGACTCGTCGAACGAGCGGATGCTGTAAAATTCGCAACGACAGACGCGTATTAGAAAACGATACTCGGTGCAATGGAGCGAAACGCAGTTGATCGTAATCGCGCCGATCGGCGATCACGCGAACCGATTAATACACCGAGATCTCGTTAGACAAAGGCTGCCTTTCGTTACTCACTGCGAGTACTGAAAATCTATAGTATATATAACGTGGATTATAGATTTTCAGTACTCGCAATGAATAACGGAAAAAACGCGGTGAAAATTCATGTGGGAACGGAGTTTAAAAAATGTAGGAATGATGGCGGGTCTATGTGATAAAATATGGCATTTCATTAAAATATTAATAAGAATATTTACGTATCTCGTTAAAATAATTTATTTGAAGAGTAGAAAAAAAAGTTAATCAAGTTTGCTAGACGATGTTTTCTTCGGTCTGTCGCTACAGTGAAAAAAACGCAGCGTAATTATTGTATTATAAAAATAGCGACATCAAAATCGACGATTTTATCTCTATTACCTTTTACACCCAGAGAAAGGTTTTTTTCGATTTAAAGAAATGTTCATTTAAACATTATTTTTTTAAGTCAAATAAAAGTTATTTTGATTTAAAGAAATTATGTTCAAATCCGAGAAATGACGTTCACAAATCGAAGAAATCTTTTCTCTCTTAGTGTAAAATCTGCGATATCATTTTTTTTTTTTTATTAAAGAACTACCTTTTATCTATATCTAAGGTACTTTTTGCAGAGAAATTGTAAAAATTATCGCAATAATTGTGCAATAATTGTGACGTTTCCCAACGGAAACAGTCCTTGCCTTTTTAATTATTGTACTTTGTGTATCGCTTTTATGTATTACCAATATATATATTATATATCATTGAAAAACATTGCATTTGCTGTTATTGAATTATTACCACTATTATAACTGTTATTAAACTATTATCACCACTGTGATTGATCTTAATACAATAACGCGAAGACTTATGATCAAATGAATAATCGTAATTTGTTTCAATCGCCTTACATACGCAACATTGTCGTGCGTAGCGGCGAAGATTATTTACAGCGTCGTTACTCGTGTTAAGAGCGTGGCAGTCGCAGTTACTTTCTCGATATCGTATCCTTCCCACGAGCGAGTAATCTAGCGCACGTCGGGAATTATGCAAAGCGACGGATGAGTAAACGCGGAACGGTGTCGAAAGGCGCGGATCCGCGCGTTTAATCCGCGCCGCTCGTAAATCAGGGGGCGCACGCCAATTACGCCACGTGGCGCGATCGTGCCACGTGCGATCTTCCACCGTGCGGAAATTATTGCGTATCCGCGTATGCACGTTCACCTAGGTTGCGTGCGAGATCGCGTGCGAGCTGGAGCGATTGCTAGGCGTGCATACTACCCACTTCCTGCGCGCTTTCAGAGAGTTGATAACGATTATACGGAGGGCGATGGCGATGGTAAGACCCGTGGTAACTTACACGTGCACACTTGTGCGTTCCATGAATCTATTTAGATCTTCTTACCGAGAAGAAGATTTTCACGCGAGACGCGCTCCGACACGAAACACGCGCGGCCGATGAACGCAAGAGCGATACTTCTTTCGGGCTTGACCTAAAAACTCAGGCCGCCCACGCCGGTGGCCAACAGGCTCCTCTTTCTGTATAAATCGAGTCTCGCGAGCTGATCGGAAAAAAAAAAAAACTCATGTGCCCTCATCCGGCGTGGACCTGTCCTGCGTGGGACACGTCGTGGTGATTGCGCTAATTAACACATCGACAATTAACGCCGTCACGATTTTTGCGAGGGAGCTAATAGAACTCGAACGTTATTGGCTCGTAAATTACGTTACGGCACGTAATACGTCGCTCATTTACACGCGTATAATTATGACTGTAGAAATTTTATAGTTATACGATTGTACATGTAGTGTTCGATGAAGTAATTAATAGTGAAATAAATAATAATGCTTTTTCAAGAAATGTTTGGAACATGAAAATCAAGGTCGACTTACTAACATTTCAGAGGTGTGTGAAACGTTTTGCATTGCGACATGCACAGAATGGTTTTGCTAAAATATTGTATCTAAAAATCGATAGGTAGATATAGATCTGGAAATAATTTTTTAAGCCATCAAAATATGTTATGTATAGGAAAATTCGTAGACAGAGAGCAATGCTGGAAAAAATTTTGATATTCTGGCAACATACCTGAGCGTCCTACATAATTAATTTGATGTTCAACAAAAAATTATTTTCAAATCTATTCAGGTAAATTTGTCGATACTTCAGCAAAATCGTTCTTTCCAAGTAGGCATTTTCTATTCACGCCTGAGTTTCCGTTCTTCGAAGAAATACGGTGCCACGTGGGCAGAAGACTCCTCTTAATCAAAAGAGCAAACGTTCCTCTCGCGTGCAAACGAAAGATAATATCCCGCAACGTTTACCGAACGTTCGAGTGGACGTCCAAATGATCGAGAATGCTTCCTTGTGTATCAGTCTCAACTTTCACGACGAACCTACGCCGATACGCGTCTCCGATCGACGATCTCTCCTCCTTTCGCGGAGAAGCAGTTTCCACGAGCGAAAGCAGAACATCCGTTTCAACGGAATTCTTGCGGGAAATTTCGCAGTCCCGAACGTGTTTTTGAGTTCCATAAGCGAACGTTCCACGCCATTGCTGGGAGCGTACCGCGAATTCATCGCAATGTTTGCAATGGCTCGAGAATCGGGAGCGAACGCGGTTCCATCGTCCACTTGCGAAGCCGCCCCTTGATATTCTCGCGCGCTCGTAAAATCGATTGGCTCGTCGGGCATTTCGCTCGATCGCGGTGAGCGAAACGTGATCGCATTACCGTCCAATCCACGGCAGGTATCAAGCATACGTTCGCTCGTGCGATTCGACCTGCTTGCCTTCGATTCGTCGACAATAAATCATTGTCGGGGGCACGCGCGATGGTTCTCCAAATGGCACCTTCACCCTATCAGTCTTTCTCGTGGCAGAATGAAGACCGTTATAAATCATCAGGCCATTTATCAAATTATCGGATAATGCAAATTTTTAGAAATTTTTTTTATTTCTTCATTATAGATCCCGCGAATTAGCTTGAATCTATTGTAGTTTAAAAAAATATGTATGCGTAGTTCTGTTTTTCTTTTATTGTTACGTCATCGTTTAGTAAGGAACTACAATTACAATTTTGTTAATTAAAGCGTGCCAGAACAAAAAAACTTACGAATGAGTAGTAAGTGCTGTGTTTTATCATATAAAAAAAATAATTGACGTGGAAAGTGCTGCTGCAAACTCAATCATTTTTAGTTACACCTACAATGTTTTGAAATTTTTATTACTTTAGCGAGAGATTTTTTAAAATTAAAACTTGATAAACAAGATTTAATTTTGCAAAGACTGATTGCTCATATTTTTAGTTATCACAGTAATTTTTATAGAATTTTTCAAGTATAAGTTATCAAGATAGTTTTCAAGAAAATGAATTTTCCCTTTCTCCTAAAAAATGCCACCTGCAATGTTGCTTGTTTCGGCACAATTATTTTATACGTATATTATTTGTTTAACAATCTTTTTGGATCGACAAGGCACGCGGACTCTGTTATCGGTCGCATACAACAACATAAGCTCATAAATGAGGATGAACGAGAACGAGTTTTGTCGTGATTCTTCAAGATGCGTCGCTCCGCGAACACGATAGCGGACGATAACGAACGGTAATGCCGTTTCGAGGCACGCATTTGTATGAGTGTAGAACCGAGCTTGCTTGGCCAAAGAATAAGAAGGACGTTGGATGTATCCCGGGTAACGACTAATACGTCTCGCAGCGGGAACTCTCGATCGGTATGTCTTCATCCTTCTTCACGGCAGGTGCGAGATTCGCGACGGAGAAACAGTCGGCGAGCACGACAAAATAAAAGTGAAACCAAGGACGACGAAAAGAAGAGGGATATTTAAGAGGGATATTGCATGGTGACTCTAATTAACGATAAAATATCATCAAAATGTAGGATGATTTTCGATCGTGGAAAGACAACTTAAATCGTCGTATCGAGAATGTGCTGCAATGATTCGTTCATTTTGCAATATTTTAATATTTTCGCTACACACACAGATTTAAATCATTCAATTTTGGTTTTCTAAACACTTTGTCAAGTCTAGACATTCATCGACATTGGTCATGAAAGGAAATTGAGGCTCCTATGAATATTACGTAGGAGAACGTTGGAAGATATGGGGTGAGCAAGCGGAACAGCATCAAAGATGAAGTTCGCAGAGGAGTAGCACGACCGAGTCGTTGGTACCATGCATCATCGACCTGGACAGCTCGCTGCCCTCTCCTCGGTCTCTTCTGCACCGTGTTCCGCTCCGTTTCGTTCCTCCCTGTGCCTTCTTTGGTTGGCCTCTTACCTTCGAGATCGTCCTACCGCGAATACCTACCTATCTGCTCGGCTTAACCTCTCCCAGCCCTCGGCAGCTTGCAGCAAAAAGAATAAAGATCGCGGAGCGGCTGTTCCATGAGATCACCCAGAATCTATCGATCGATCGCCGCACGTACATCTTTCGCCTTGATAAACAGATATTTGCACTAAATAATAGCCGCATAAAACTCTCGACAACTCTTTACAATGACTCGCTCTTTACAATGTCTCGAAGAGACGCTCACCAAATTGCTCAAAACTCCATTTTTGAATTGTTATAAACATAAACAATAGTTGATATCGTGGATAGACCTGAAATAATTTCATTTAATCTAAACGAATAATTTTGATTAAAATAATCAAATTTTTCGATTAAAAAGTGAGAAAGTTTTGTAAGTCACATACAAAACATTTCTCTCAAAGTGGCTATCACGTTATTGAGATGCTCTAAGTCAGTCTATTGATAAGATTACTAAGTTGAAGACTGAAAGTCGCTCGTTTCAAATTTACGCATTTTATATTTGCAAGTATTACAAAAAAAAATATCTTTTCGTTGGCAACATGTGCAGATACATGCAGACTGTATATATTAAATGCATTTCCCGCAGAAAGACGCGAATGATCGCGTGATTGGTAATTACGAGTTTCGCAAGATAAACTGGAATATTTGCGGCCGGCGGATAACCAAACGAATAATCATTCTGATATCGATGACGTTCGCTGATACCGATTACCGGAGAATTTAACGTGCCGACGTCTAACAAAACGAACCGCGTTCCGTTCCACCGTCCTTATCTATCCGAGGCCCGTGGCTTCGTCCTCCTCTTACCACGAGAATGCCGACGATAAACGACGATCGTTTCACTCGGCCTGGCTGAGTAAACCTAGGCACAACCCTCTCCTCTTGGATAAGATCGCGGCACGGTCCCGAGTAGACGGTGGAGTTAAAGGATAATTTAGTAATTACGGCCAGATGCTTGCCCCCCGGGTAATCTCTCCACCACTCCTACGTCCGTAATCGCACTCTTGGGACGCGTGGTACGTATTTATTCCGTGCTCGTCTCAAAAATTCACGTGACGCGTATTTCGATCGACTGCGTCGAAGATTTTGCGATGCGAAGTACCTAAATTTTGTTCTTCATCTGATCTCTCTCTCTCTCTCTCTCTCTTCGAGATTTTTCTTTTCGAGAGAATTTTCTTGAAACTTTAACCCTCAAAATATTCAATCACTTAAAACGATGAAAAAATTGAAGCACTAAGCAAATGAAAATATTTTCGACTCGCTTATACTGTTTATGTCGTTGCCTTATAATGTCCTCCACTATGATTCACTATTATTGCTCAAGTTTTTTGTACGCCATAATCTTTTAATCGCGCAACTTCCCGGTTCTCTTCTTTGACTGGCTGTGCGAAACAATTGAAGGGCTCGACGCAACAATGGGCTAACTCACACACTTGTAAAAAACGGAGTAAATGAAACCACAATGTAGTCGAACATGTAATAAGTATTGGGTATTTTTTCAGTCGCTTCGACTTTTAAAGAGTTCGTTTACTCCGTTAAAAAAAAAAAAAAAATGTGGGTTAGCCCACTGTTGCAGCCAGCCATTCAATAGTCAATGGTGCGATTCGTGCGTGCATGCGTGCATTTACATTGGTATTCGCGTATCGTACGTGGATATCGGCTGTACATACACGCGAGCAAAAGCGGTTTTACGCGTCACGAAGATCGTGCGAGTTTACTGCACGAGTGCCTCTTTGTCCGATGCGCGCACATCAGCACACGCTGATGCGCTCCTTCGCTCGTGTGCACGTGAATTTAAATCTTGCATCCTGCTCGCACGAAAATGTTCCATCCTCTCATCCTCGTCCGATTCACACAATCGACCGTAGATGATGCATCGTCTCGTACGTCTCGATCGGAATCCTCTCTCTCTCCTTCTCACTTCCATCCCCCTTCGTCGGTTCGTTCCTCTTTACCTCTCGCTCCTCCTTTCCTCCTCCTCCATTTCCTCCTCGGCGTATTCTTTCCCTCTCTTTCTCCCTTTCTCTCTCGCGCTCTTTCACTCCAGCGGCCTTAACAAACGCTGGATACAACTCAATCGTCGGTCACGAGCCCTCAAGGGGCTCTCACACCGAGAATATATCTCGCTTCTAGCATGACAAATTGAATAAAACCGGATTATCTTCGCCACAATTTCACCGGTAAAGTCCTCTTTGATTATCGCCATTGATTATCGATCTCTCAAAAAATATATATGCGGTACAGAAGTTTGCAGCAGCATTGCTACAATGTTTGCAACGTTATCGCAACATTGCAGGAACGTCGCAATGTTGCTGCAATATTACCGAAATGATCTGTGCTGTATAAAGAAAAATACACGTTTCTAAGATTTCACCGGCAATAACTAAATAAGCGTTAATCTTAAACGGAGATTAAAATTCTGGGATTTGGAATGACGAGATAGAAGTCGTCGACCGGTGAAGATCTGGACGGGTAGAAACGATGACGAAGGCGAAGAAAAGAGAACACGGGGGATGAGCTGAGAAGAGACGCGGTCTGGCTGGCATTAGCATTAGCGCGAGTTTCCAAGGACATTAATCAGGATTAAGCGGTGCAGTCGCCGCGGCACCTGACGACCGAAAACGTTCTGCTATTTTTTTTGGACGCGCCTGCTATTTAATTTTCACCGCCCACTTTCTTCGCGCTACCGACCGTTCATTAGTCACTCAACTTGCACTCGGCATCTCGTTTTCAGGCGCTTTTGTCGTTCGGACGTCCGACTGACGAAAGGGTTAGAAAATCGCTGCACGTCGTTTCAATGGAACTCCGGTTCCGAAGGAAGAGAACGCGAGATCGTTGCACTTCGCTCGCCTTTAAGCTGCCGCAGATGCGAAAATAAACGTCGGGAATCGTCCGGTGAAACTTTTCAACTTATAAACTCTTCCAATAATTAAATAATGCAGCAATATACGTCTTCGAGATTAATTTATTTAACAATTAAAGGTCACGCGCTGCGATTATCATTACAATACAGTCACCGATCTCCGTAAGAAGTGCTTCTTTTATCGCATGGGGTTATCGGTCGCCCTCGACATTAACCATTTAAATGATTGGCCCGTCAATAACCGAGTCAAACGACAACCGCGTTCCATCTTGCGATGAGTTGAAAGTTGTTTTGAAGATACGTTAAGCCTTATTTATACTTCCGCTTTGGCTTATAAAAACTTTGATATAAAGTAAATCGAAAAAATGGATTGTAAGAATGCTAGCCCTTAAACGCTTCATTATACGGGAACAATACACTGGTATGTAGCATAACCAACTCAATTCTATTATTTATAATTTTTTTAAAAATGAACGTACTCTCTGTAAAATATTCTTTTTAATCGAAATGTCAGTCATTAAGACACATAACGATATCAAGCAAATATATGTTACATCTGATATTAATAAAAATTTTGTAAGCAATGGAAAGAGTATTGAAAAACGTTGGAAAAAAAAACCGGATATACCAAAAAGGCTTTTGAGTAGGTAAATGAAGTGCTCAGCAAACAAATTTTATTTTTATAGTTATACATTTTTTAATACTATTTATAGAGTTAAATTTATTATATTATTTACTTTGAATTATATTTATATCCTTATGAGATAGAAAAATGTAAAAATACTGAACTCTTTAAGACCTTTGAGCTTTTTTTTTCCACAAGAGGTTTTTAAAATAACTATACATGATGTATTGTCACCTATTTACTTAAAATGTAAATGCTACGAGTAAGTATGTTTACGCAGATAGAAATTATAATAACGGTAATGAGATTCCTTATAATAAAATAACTTAAATAATAATAATCAAATTAGAGGAATCCGCGCTGTGATGTGCTTAAATTAGTGGATCAATCTCAATATACTTGAATGTATTTAACATTGGAGAGTTAACAATTTACGCACCTTGACCAGTTAGTACTTCGTTATTGGATATTTTTGTATCACAATTTTGTTTGGAATTTAAACTGCGAGATTATCTGCATCTACATACGTGCTTCCTGAAGTATAACTCTCCTATTAATTAATTATAATATACATTAAAGTTATTCATTATTCTTATACGTAATTGACTAAGTTTAAGATTTATCTCGATCTCCATGAGACCATCCAGTGTACTAACTGGTCATGGAAAGTAAGTAGGAGATAACCAAAGGTTTTCCACGTGTGTAGACTTTTTTTAATTGTCCACGATGTCAAGTTGAAGAAAGCTAGAATTTAGCCGAAACGTACGAGTACGTGTACTCTCCAACGTTAAATACATTCGAGTATACCGAGGCAGATAGAAATGTCTTCACTAATGCTTTCGATCGACTCTTATTCTGCTTTACATCCATCTACATCTACTTCGCTCCTACTTAGCTACCGAATAAATAAACTATGGAATTCCCGATGATGCAACGAGAAATCTGAATTTAGACGCTTTCCTGGAAATGCAAAAAATTAGACGCACGTATCGAAGAAGAGTCCTCGTGGAGCCTTAGGTGAAGCGCGACGGTCGTGGTGCAGCAGTTACCGCGAAGCCAATCTAGCCGGAGTGAATTCAATGAAGGCACTGTTGGCGCACGAGTTCATTGATATCGCTCAATTAATAAATTTAAATAACCCGACATAATTCCGCGGCGTCTTGCCGACCGACCGCAGAACCGAGCTTTTAGATACGCGGCGTCGCGTGCATACGCGTGTGTGCGTGCGTCGCCTTTCTTCCCCTCGTATGTCCATTATTCCAATTGGAAGTCTTGGAACGCGGCGGACACTTATACTTTCGCATGCAAGATATCGCGCGAGAATGACCGCATCGTCGACAACCATAACTCCGTATCGCTCGGCGGAAAGAAGGGAAACGTCGTTGATCGGCAGACAATACCCGCATGTTTTCTTTGATCGGAGATTCTACAGTCTCTCGTGTTTACCCCGTCAGTTGTGTTCTCGAAGAATGATCGATCAATTTTTCAAGTTTCGAAAGAGGGTCTACATTTTTCAAGTGATATCTCCGCTAAGATTTCCAATAGGTTTCTAATACACGTATCATTGAGCATCACAGTGCTCGTTAGTAGCAACGGAACTGTATGAAGGGTAGGTGCAAACAGATCCATTAGGCCCAATGGCGGGACATTCTTTTCGCGCGTGTTTGCAACTGATGTAAATCGCCCTTAATGGGCCGCGTTAATTGAAGCTGCAGTCTGCATCGCGGCTCGGTATCAAGCCGCTTGACTTATCGCAGGAGAAATTCCATCCAGCAGGTTCATCCTTCGAGGCAGAAGCTAGAGAACCGTGTTGTCCGTTTTTATTTCCTTCATTTTTCCCTTTTTGTTCAATATTTCAATTGTTCAAACATAATCGTGTACAGTAATGAAATTACGGTATTATTGGGTACATATTGGGTTTCCATTTAGCGACACAAGTCGACACAAACATCATCCTGTCTTTCTTTACGTTCCAGTGAGTAATAAAGATAGAACGATACTTGTGTCGATTTGTGTCACAAAATGAAAAACACCCACCATATGTTGCGTCTCTGGTTAGAATAAAATGATCGATTTGAAAAACGCGATTGACAAAATAACTATAATAAGCGCGTTGACAGCCCGCCGTACTTTTTCAAGTTTCTATCCACCTACTCTCCCTTGCATATAAAGCATTATAACCGTCATCACTTAAGTCAGGGACCTCGCCGATGAGAGCGCGCCGTCGTGTCGCTACGGGGTGTCCCGAAAACTCGCGTCCATCATCTTTTCGTACCCGTCATTTGCTTCTTACGCGCGCCCTGGCCGCGGCCCGGTGTCCATCCCCTGGCGGCGGAGATTAATGAGAGGCGACTGGGCCTTTAATTTTACTTTCATTAATTCGGTAGGCCGGTGATTATATATCGAGGGGTTGCCTCGTAAAAAGGATCGCCCGTAATGAAATGTGCGTCGATGGTTTTTTATCAAAGGCACGCGGCTACCGCTGGTAATTAATATTTGTATACATCGAGTACTGTGTTATTTACGCGCGCATAAAGCTGGACCTGCAGCTTCCGATGTGTCGACAACTTAAGGCGCGCATTAATGAAAAAAGAAGCCAATGGCGGGCTACTCTCTGTATGTGTTATCTCTGATACCACGTAATTATTCTGTTCAGGATTCACTCCAACAACATGTTAGAAAACGACACGTTTCGATGGCGAGAGTTTTACGTTTCGCACTGTAAGAAATTCGTTCGTCGCGGACGAGTCGGACGCTGACTTGACGAGTTCATGGCACTCGGGTAACCCTGTGACGACGCTGTCGCGGAGGAAACGGTAAAAACGCCGAGAGCAGATGCGAGAAGAAACGCGGCGTATAGTCAGGGGCGAGATTTAAATCGCGCGAGCTGACTCGGCTCGGCCATTAATCGCCGTCACCGTGCTAATTTTCGGCCGGCCGCGCGCAAATACGCTCCCTCAGGTGACTTCTTGCAAGCGACACATTTCTTCTTCGAAGAAAAATGACGTCTCCTCTTATTTTGTTCGTTAATCCTCGAGTACCTGCGGCTTTCCTCTCTAAGAGTAGCCGAGGATAACGAGGGCATGACTATGATAAACGCGATCGTGAAACCCTCGCATTCTCGCTTTGTCGCTCATCACTTTCACCCGCGTCCTTTTATCCAAAATTTTCACATAATGTTTTTTTTTCGTCGCGATTTATTACAGACGCGAATACGAATGAGTTACGTTAAATTTTAATTTTCTCCTTCCCGTATTTCTATTCCGCTCGCAGTTTCTCTTCCTTAGAAGTTGTGATCAAGAGTGATCTGCATCCTCTTTTTTTTTTTAGATCCGAGATATCTAGATCGATCGTGTCGAAAGTTCAAAGGAAGTTGTATACGCGTCGATGCGTCGCGGCTTAAGTGTCCCGCGCTGCGCTCCGGACGTGTTCCAATTATACACGAGAAACGACCCGAAACAGGTTCCGCGGCGCAACGTACACATAATTTCCCGCCCCGATGCCAGTAAAGGAGCAGACTACGATTTTATAAGAGCCGCGCCTTCTTAGCGCCTTTTTCTATCTTTTGTCCCCGCGCACGTTTCTCTTCTCGAAGCGATGAACCTTTTCCTTTTCCCACTGGGAATCTGGAAGCCATGACACGCTTCTCTCTTTCTCTCTCTCTCTTTCTCTTCTATCTCACGGTTGTATTTTGTTATTCCTCCCTTTTTATTCGGACCATTCTCCTCTTCTCTCTCTGTCTCTCTCTTATCGCCGTCCTCCACGATCCCCAAGCAAAGTCGCACGGGCGCATAACAAGGAATCCTACGACTTTATGGCCGGTGGACGGCAGCACCGAGCTTTTATTGGCCCGCGCCTTCAGCCGACTAATGGCTCTGTGGATCCAGATCCGCCGAGTATTCACATACAACTTCTTCACCATACTACTTCTTCATTTTATCACATCGTTCCTCTAGTGCGCGTCTACTGCACACTTACCTACCACGACGTCCACGGTTTTGGTGTCATTAGTAAGACAAGGATTAAACTTGCCACTAGAACTTCTCACGTCTTGTTCAACAATGGTCCGAAATTTGCATCTAATGGTTGTAGGTTGCATCAGGTGATTGAATACGTTCATGCAATTGATATAGGCGAGAATTAATTCGCTGCACTCCTCGTGAGTTAAGGGATGGTTTTCCTTGGCGCGTCATCCAGTTACGCGTGGACAAGAATTAATCTTTATTGCGATAACAATGTGGCGAATAAGAAATAAGAGCACGCGCAGCGCAAAGAGAAGCGAGGCACGAAGGGAGTCAGTGATAATTGACCATTTAACGATCGCACCGATTCCTTCCTCCTGCCTGGAACCCCGCTCCGCCAGCGCCGGAGGTCCTCCCCGGAGCGGAGCGGAGGGCAAAGTCGGCTATCCTCGGACGATATACGCGTCCTGTGCGCGAGAATGTCGAGCAAGCAGCGCGAAGCAGCGAGTAGGTACGAGAGCGAACGAGGGAGTCGTGAGTACAACATCATCAGAGGCAGGCTTCTTGGTCGGCGGGTTTCTCCGTCCGTTCCTTTCGTATAATAAAGACGCGTTCTGCCGCGCACTACTCTGGTGCTCACCCTCTCCTCTCATTCTCTCTATCTCTCTCTCTCTCTCCCCTTTTTCTTTCATTTTCCCTCCATCTCACTTTATCTGCCATCGTTCTTACTCCGTTCGTGTTGTCGCATCGCTCTTCTCTCTCTCTCTCTCTCTCTCTCTCTCTACTTTCTTAATAAATGTCTCTTTCTACTTTTCGCTGTCCTCTTCTCTACTTCGGTCTTTTTGCATATATTTCTTCCTCTCTCTTTTCTCTTTCTCTTTCGCGCGCATCTTTATCTCGCTCCTTTCACCCGCTTTGCTCCGCTAGTGGTCCTTTCGTGCATCCTTTTCCTTTTCAGTCAGTTTCGTTGCGTCTCCTCGCTCGTTCTCCTCTCTCTTTCGTTCGTGTTGCTTCTCCTCTCCCCTGTTGTTCTCTTCTTCTATCTCTTTCTTTTCATTCCGGGCTCCTTTCCCCTCTCACCCGCGCCCGGTCGCCCGCAGCGCGGGCATCCGAGGTATTTTTGAACCGGTCCACGACGGGAGGCTGCTACAGGGCCGCACTTTTCTCCAGCCACGCTCCGAAATCTCTGGACCGATGGGATTGATTGAGAAAATTAAATCCGTCCGAGCATTTAAATTGTTCGATGATGGCTATATTAAGTGCATTAGCATATTGGAAAATTATAATGTAAATAATTTAAGTTTGACGAAATAAAGAAAACTAAGTAGACAGCTAAATGATATTATAAACTTGTAAAATTTCTATCATGTTCTTGAGTATGCAGGCATATATTCGAAACAAACTCTATAATGCGACATATACAAAGCTGTAGTGATCGACAAAGCAAGCGGCTAGTATAATGGCATAAGATCGCAACGTACGATCGAGTTGTGGATAAATTATTGAATGCGGCTGTTGATCAAAAGGGACCGCTCGCACGCGGCAGTATTCAAGTATGTAGAGTATCTTGTGTGCTGACAGAAGAAAATATTCAGTGTAGTCTCGGTAGTCTCTGGTTAGAATATAAATCCTCAAAATATCACCATCCTTTATCTATTTATGCAATATCTTTGGAGGATCGATGGAAGTTGTCTCCCTCTTTCACCGCTCAAAGGAATTCATAGTTTAAAGTGCTATGTATATGTAAGATTTTGAATTTTTTAAAGAATAATATGATTAAGTCGAATGTGTGCGGGGAGAAAATAAGAGAAGAGAAAAAGGAACAAAGAAAGGGGGAGAAGTAGCGCCTGGTAACCCTCTCAATTTGCCAAGTCGACATACACTGGCATCGACAATAAAGGTGCCAAAAGTAAAGTTCCAAAAAAAGTTCATTATTCCGTCGATGACCCTTGCTTTTTTCGCGACGCTCGTCTTTATCTCATTTTTAGTGTCGAAGCTAATTGGATACTCCTAACGCTGCATCGTTATCGCGACGCTTGTAATTTCTGCCGAACTGATCTGTCTGTGTGAAAAACTGACTGATTGCGCGGATTAGATGTTATCTTTTTGGGGGTGTCATATTCATTTCTTAATATACTCGACTACATAAATCCATAATAGGGAGTCGTTGCAATATCATTTATCCATATGTGGTGAACGCTAAGATCACGTTATCTTCTTCTAAACTAATTAAGAAAAGGACTTAACGTGACTTTAGCATTCACTTCGTATCTGGATCCACGTTAACGCAAAAACTCCCTAACATTAAGGGAAAAGTCAGTTTACGTATAATAAATCGTACGATTCACGCTTATGTAATATTTCAGCAGTATAAGAGATATTATCCAATTATTTATATATCGAAGCGAATTATGAAACGGGACTGTTATATAGTGAAGATGCGTGAATTCTAACCAATCATATTCTGCGAAAAGGGAGCGTTTCAAGGAAGCACAAGCAACAGGTGGCTGTGACGTGCGAGAACGATTTGTCCCGAGGGTATGGTCGACCCTCTGATGTAGCATCGAATGCGAATTTCTCCCCCTGTTAATTTTATTCTTCTTGTATCTGTACAGGTGCCACGTGTTTACTCTTTCGTTCGTACTCTGTGCACAATCAGTACCAATAAACCAACCGACCTTATTAACTCTAAG
>NW_017304438.1:5989415-5996911 GCF_001594115.1 Trachymyrmex septentrionalis | reverse complement strand
TTTACTCTTTCGTTCGTACTCTGTGCACAATCAGTACCAATAAACCAATCGACCTTATTAACCCTAAGTACATATACACGATAATTTCTCGATTCTTTACTATATGATGGGTCTGAGTTAATTTTCACTACTTTTATAAGTATACAAAAATTATTAAGTGAGTTTTCGCTATTATATATCAAAAGAGCTATAGTAACTCAATGCCTTGAGTTAAATAACATTTTGTTATTTTTAATTACCATGTGTGTCAAAATAATTCCATTACTATGATTAGTTATCAAAGTAAATCATGTTTACACGTAAGTGTAAATTAACGTACACACTTAGTATAAATGGTACACTAAATTTAAGCCTTTAACAATAGCAACCTGCAGAAGTTGTTGGAAACAATGGAAATTAGGTATAATTTTTATATCTGACATTATGAACTTAGCAGTGTATTTTAACATCTTCACATTTGTAAGGTCGTGTATTTAAAAAAAAGATAGGATATACGTATAAAGATCATTAATTTGCCGGGTGCTTCTAGTATTTCGAAGAAAAAAAATGTACAGGACATAAATGACACTTAAATGACGTTGTAAGGGTTAAAGGTGTTAAGTAAAAATGTCGTAACAGAAATTATGTATAAAAAGAAGATATTATATATATAGAAGAAGATGTAGATATTTTTTTGCAGGATGTTGAGCAGCCTTCGTTGTAATATTGCGACGAACAAAAACTCGTAGTATAACTGTCCCATGCAAAATGGATTGATATTAACGAATACACTTTCGAGTCTACCATCCGTCTCTGTCCCGAGTAACGTAATTACCAATCGATGGGACTTATTACGTTAAAATTACAGCGCGGGCAATCGCGCGGGTAAGCTCATTCAATAACGCGCTGTTACGATAAGACTCTGACTTATGAGCCCTGATAAATCGATCGGCGTCTATTTTCCATCATCGCCCGTTAATTGATCTCTGTCGAGGAGCAACGTTTTCCGTCATGCGTTCTCTCGAGCGAACAACAACGGCGCCACGATTGCAACGGAGTCCGACGCTCGGTTTCGATTCGACCTCCCGCTCGCGCACGAATTACGTTCGAACTCGACAGGTGGTATCGATGAGTCTTAAAGTGCGGAGTATCTTGCATCAAGCTCTGTACCATTGCTCGAAGACCGAGGCGAAAGCTGCATTCGTAAGCAGCGCCATGCAAAACGAGCATTCGCCATGTAAAAGTACTAATGTTTACGGGAATGATGCGGATTTTGTTGGATCAACGATATATCGAAGTATCTCGTATATTACCCCTTTTTCTTCGATGTTGAGTTAATCTACCGATTTCGCAATCATCGGAAATAATTTACGACGATAAAATTACACGCACGCGAAGGATGCGCGTGGATAATTATGAACTTTCTCGTGGTTTCTCTCTAATTTGTCTCGCTGATTATCGCACGTTGTCACTCATCGGTATCCTTCTGTCAATCTGCCTGTACAGCTTCTCCCCTTTTCGTCCGCCACACCGCAGTATGAAATGCATGGACGTTAAGGTGGCTCAACAGGTGGTATCTGGCGAGTCTGCGAGGTGCGGAGTATCTCGTTTCAAGCCGCACACTGTTACTCAAGCACTATGTGCCTGCTGCGTGCCGTATAATAGTAATTAACGCCGCGAGACTGTTAAAATATCGCCGACATTCCGCAGTACGGTCGTCGACGCGTACAATAAACACCGAGTACACAGCGATACAACTGCGGGAAGACCGGGTTTAGTTCGCCAAAGGCTCGGGGGACGGGAAAGGTCTAAACAAACAACTGCGCGACAACATTTATTTTACCTTACCGATGCGGCGAGAAATGTTCATTAGTATTTTGTTCAGATCGGCGCATTAACGATTGTGCGTGTTATATAAATTCGCTATGCAACGCTCGCTCGCTTCGTGTCTGTACTACGGAACATTATTTTGCGACGAAGTTTATCTCGTTAGTCATTATGAATATTTCGCGTGTTCACCTCTGGAATACGATGCTTGTTACAGAATATTCCGAAAATAATTTCATCATTTAGAATAGCACGTAATCATTTCGAGATAAAAATTATCTTACACATTTTTACTCGTCGAAATTGCGCGAATATATCTTAAACCGTCGTATAAGAATTGGCGACCTTGCGCGATATTATGTACATTTCATCGTTTTACGCGATTCCCAAGAAATTTTCGAGACACGTCGCGGCAAGCATTCGCTCGTTTATGCGCCACGAGAGTCCACACTTACCGCGCCGCGGGATAGCTTTCAGTTCGGGAATATTCGCCAGCCATGTCTCGAGTATCCCCATAGTGCTTGCACAAATGATTTCGTTGAATTTGTATGAGAAAGAGAAACGAGGGAGAAAAAAGGAAGAGGGTGTCCAAAGAGTCCTCGACATAAACTAGCGCGCAGTTCTCGAAAGAAAGTGCAGTCAGAATTGAACGAGAAGAGAGAGAGAGAGAGAGAGAGAGAGAGAGAAGCTAAGCTCGGCAAGGGAATAAAGACAGTGGAATCAGGCGGCGTTGAGCACCACTGGATATAATTATGACATCTAATTAGGTTTTTAGCGGTTGGCGGCTGGTTCGGGCCGAGCGGCAGCCATCCAGGACTCGAGAGCCTGGAGTCGAGGTCTTTTTTTCCGTGAGGCCACTCTGGATTGCTCTGGGTTTGCTCGTTCCGCGGTGCTCGCCGTTCCTCCTCGCTGATAGAGATTCCAAGCGACTTCCTTTGTTTTGTCCCGTTCTCTCCCTTTTTGCACCGCGACTGATTCAATCGACTCCCGTATGTCGGCGTGGTTGCCGCCACGATGACGATATCACCGACTAGTCTTCGCGAGAAGTTGACCTTGGACTCGACTTCGTCTCACGGTGGAACGTGGTTGGTCTTACCTGATACCTGACAAAATGTTCGTTCAGTTTTCATCAAGTCTGCACCCTCCTAATTTCGTCTTTGAATCTGGATCGATCGGCAAAATAAAGAAGAAAAAGAAATAACAATAATGACGCGAACATTATCAAAAGAGAATGGACGTGTTACGAATGATTCAATAACGATGACGATCTTGAGAGGTTTATTGCTTAAAATCAAGTATTATAGATTAATATATCACTGATACATACGTAGGTAGATATTTTTTTCTCTCACGCGTCTTTAGATATTTCGTACATACGGATGCAATCGGTGAGGTACGAAGAAACGAGAAGCGGAAAGTAAGGTGACGGAGGAGAAAGAGGAGGAGGTGGAGAGGGAATTGGAGGCGAGACGACTCCCGGAGGATTAGCATTGGAACGTGAAAAAGTCTCTTGTTAGATGGCGGTGGTACCCGTTCGTTCCGAGACGTCATTAGGGCACGCCACGTGAAGCCGAGAGGCCTCGAGATCGGGGATGCGATAACGGAGGAGCGAAAGAGAGGAGACGAAGACGATCCTCAGAGAAGATGGAGAGGGAATGGGGAGGGGGAGGAGGTCCGGGAGGACCGATGGGTCCAGGTGAACACGAAGAGAAGAGAGAGGGTCGAGAAGAGATGCGTGTGGAAGTTGGAGCGATGGAAGCAGAGACGGGGGGGGGGGGGGGGGGGAGGAGGAGAAAGATGCATGTCGGACCGGGAGAGGGAGGAGTGGAAGAGGGGGTACGAGACGAAGAGTGATTGAGCTGTAGTCGATCTTGCTGCCCTGTCGAAGTCTCGAATGTCTTGATGCCAGGCAGTCGAAGATCGAGTTCGCTCTCGATACGAGAGAGGGATCTTCTTTTCTCTTCCTCTAGCATCTCCTTCCGCCACTGCGTTCTCCCTTTCTTTGCCGTCTACTCAGTTGCGTTTCGCTCGTCTCTAAGTCGACTGCTACTAATAGAGCGTCGAGCTTGCGAGCGTGCATTACGCGATTTCGCTCGGAAACGGAAGACGCGATCGCAGATAATAAGATAATTGAGGCAAACTTCAGATAATCTCTCATAATATTCGCGGAAGATCAGCATCAAATGGATGTAAGTAGAATTTTAGATTTCCCTTCGACTTGTGCGAGCACATCGCCAAACGCGGTTTAATCGGTCCTGCCGCCCTGTAGATTCGAATCTCGCGCGGTGCCCCTCCCCGATAATGTCTTTCTCTGTTGGCGCGTATCCTGGTACACTGGCGCACGTGAAATTCTTGCATCCACAGACACATACGCACGGGACACGCGCACCACCACGTGGCGCACGAATACCCTTACGCAATTTCGTACATATCCCGAAGCGGGCGCTCCCCTTCTCCCTTTATGCTTAAGAACGCTGCCGGATGAACGTGAGAGAGGCTTGGCACGCCCCTCCGTATCTCCGATAATTACAGAGTAGTGCATCCAAATTTATAATGTCCTTGCTAACTATCGGCCACTCCTACAGAGTTTAAGAGACGAAGGAGAGAGGGAGGGGTGGGGGGGGGTGAGAGAGGGATGGATCAAAAAGGAAGATGTCCTCGGAGACCCTCCGGAGAGCGATGGCGATCGTCCTAACTCTCTTCGCTTCGCGCTTCTTATTAAATTGTTTCGGTGAGAAAGGTCTGCGACTACCGTTTGGAAGAACGGCAACGGTGAAATATTTTCTAATCATCCGTTTTATTGCCAGAGAGAGAGAGAGAGAGAGAGAGAGAGAGAGAGAGAGAGAGAGAGAGAGAGACATCTGATCAGAAAACTATCTACAAAGCCATGAGTTCACGGCGAACATCCGCGTAAATAACGGAAGAACGCGAAAGAGGTTGCCGTCAGCTAAGAGAAGACGGGCCTCGCACAATCGTCTATCGCGGCAAGGATATCGCGCGAAATTAAATGCGGACACCCGGTACGTAATATATCGCCGTGCGGCGGGCGGCGGACGGCGGGCACCTGCTAAGAAAGAAAACTCACGAAGGGATACGATAAAGGGGAATGATTGTGATCTGAGACTCCGAACGCGATAGAGCCATAGATCATCGCGGACCCAGGCCGGCCCCGACTTTGCTCGCTCCTCTCCCTCGGGGGGTACCATTCGAGGAGCATCACGATGTATGCGCAGGGCCGCATCCGATCCGGCGCGCAATCTTCTCTCCCACTGTCTCCGACGACTCGTGCAAGTCTCTCGCAAGACGCAACGTTCGAGAGCAATGACGCAAAATATACTATATTTCGAGCGTCGACGCCATTCAAGTCCAATGTGGTGTCAGATCCGATGATAGCGTAGCGCGAATCTGTCTTCGATTTATGAAGCGATCACGGCGACGGTATTCCGTGGTAATTATGACGCCGCGTCTTGTCTTACGCGGTAGCTTTTGAGTGCGGTATCTGACGATCCGACTAGCCGTCCCGCTAATTTATTTACTCGTATCGGTTTACTCGTTATCATCTGTACTTAATTTTTACTGTCGGTGTGCGCCGGTCGTAGCTCTTTCTTCATTTCCACCTCGTACCGATAATAATATAATATTAATGACAACCTGGCGAATCTGACAGAGAAATATCGCAAATCGCACGGTAGATCTTGTCCGTAAGGAAACGGTCGCTCATTCTGTGTGTGATAACGGCGATTACGCTCGCTGAATGTCCGGGCTCTATCCGCCGGCGATTACGCGACTCCGCAAGATCCGAGCCGGTAAATCGCAATACTGTTTCCTTACTCGCCCAAGTCGCGGCAACGATAAAGCATATATCGCGAGTAATTTGCCCCGACGCGACGCGACGCGACGCGACGCGACGCGATTCGACGGACAAAGGCTCCTCGCCTCTTGCTGCGCCGTATAAACGTCCTCCCATCTTGGTCGCGCGGTCTCTTTCGCCGCTCTCGTTTTCTCTCTCAACCTCTCTCTTTCTCTCTCTCATTCTTCTACTCTTTTTCTCTTTCTCTATATCTTGCCCACGGTGGTGTAACCGACGTTGCCACGTCTCCGCCGACGATGAGTGGTCGATGGAGAAAGGGCAATGCGATGAAGAAGGTCGTAGGAAGCTGATCGAAGGGAAGAGCCGTTAAGTCGGTAGCATCCGAGAAATGATCAGTGGTAAGCAAGACCCGATTGCTCGCTATTCCGCGCGATAATACCAGAACCGGAAGCTGTCGGCCAATTCGCGAGTCCCGACGTAAACGCCGTCATGGGTGTAGTATGATCAGTATGATCAATTGTGATAATTTGTCGATTCACACAGATGACAAGATCTCTATCTGCAACCTATCGTGTTTATTAACAAGAACGAAAAGCTGATTTCAGGGTTGCTACAAATTACTCATATTAAAATTCTATAACTTTTTCTTGTGACTTCCAGACTTCCAGAAAATTTCATGATTTTTTTTCCTCCTGACACGCTGTCAATAATTTTTAAAATTATTATTAAATTTTTTATATTTTTGTCCTGATTTAGAAATCGGATATTTTGTGGAGAGAGCAATTTGATATATCGGATTATTATTACTGTTGCTGACACTGCTTGCATTAATTGTTAAGTTGGTACATAGTATTTCAAAACTGCGTAGGTGTGATGTACGCATATTAAACTTTTTTGAAGCCAAGAATTTTTATTTCCTAGAAAATTTTGCAAAATTCTCTGACTTTTCCCTGACTTGTTTTCAATTTCCTTGACATTTCCAGTTTTGTGGTAATCTTGCAATGATTTTATAATATATTTCAATACTTTATTGTCTTTGTAATAAAAAAAAACTCTTATAAATTACAAGCACGATGAATATATATTTTCAATATATAATACATTTCTGCAGGATATTGTTCTTTATGATATGAAATATGAGCAACTTTTAAATGTATAAAAGACTCCATTGCGAATCGCTACGAATCCATTAGTACAGTAAGCTCGTAATGATATCGTCGATAAAGAAATGCATTTGAAAAAAGTATTCGCGATATTCGGGGCCGTTGACGTTGCTGTAACTTTTCGTGCGAATTGCACGAGACGCGTATAATAATATAACGCAGCAATGGAGCCGCGTCAAGATTTTACGACGATAAAAGGAGGAAGCAGAGGGATCGTCGCATTCCTGCTAATTGACTTTCTCGGCGCGCGAGAATCGACCAAATATTTCGAGTCGCGGATTCCAGGGCGATGGGGGAAGCGTCGTTTCGGGGTCTCGTAATTAAGAAACCGCCGGTGTTACGAGCGCGAGTATAGTCCTCATAAAGGAGCAGCGCAGGGAAGCGGCGCAACCACGAAGAGACTTCGGGCTCCCGACGCAAAAACAGGGCCCGGCGTACCGCTGTAAAATCGTTTCGCGTGCAGGGATGCATCTACTGATTCCCAATGATCGTCTTAGAAAGCTTTCGTCCGCCACGTCCGAAAGGACGTCTCAAGATCACAGAAAGTGACCGAAATTGGTTCGGACATAAACGATACAGATATAAATCTTTAGCCGTCCATTGATAGAAGGGATGGTGACAATCGTTGCGCGAAGATCTTCGTAGAATCTTTGCGGGTGCGTGTCAATGCGAGGAAACGAAGCGGGTGGCTGGAACACGCCATCGCCGAGGGTGGG
>NW_017304438.1:5985282-5988804 GCF_001594115.1 Trachymyrmex septentrionalis | reverse complement strand
AGAGAACTAATTAACACATCTGATCATGTTCTTTTTCGTTTCGAATTTTAAAGACGATAAAATTCCAAAAAATCTATCGTCGAATACACAGAGAGGATAGTTTCGCTGAAGCGTCTAAAAATTTAGCTGGATATACAGATCTAAAAATAATTTTGTTGAATATCAAAATAATTCTGTAAAACATTCAAATTGATTGCTAGAATGTAAAACATTTTGCACCATTGTCACGCTCGACATTCCGATATATAATTATTCTTATTTAATAAAATTATTTTCAGATCTGTATCTATCGAAATTTCTAAATACTTCAACAAGATCGTTCTTCTTCTTTACGAGATAGAACATATTCTTTGTTTACTTATCCGTGGCACTTACGGATATGTCTCAACAAGATTTGACAATAGAACACACAATTTTACAGTATCATACAAATGCAATCATGAAATCATTCGTCAGTCGTCCGGATAATTCTCGAAGAGAGGGAAACATCGAAAAGTTGTAAATACAAGATACGAACCACCCCGGAGGCGCGATATTCACGCATACTGGATACGGTGGTGTGCTACGAATACGGCTTTATGACCGGGCCACCATAAAACGCGGATGTAGTACAACTCGAGTAGTCCCTGTAGGTGTAACGTTCGCGCGCAGGGACGATGAAAAGGAAGAAGCGACGGAGTGGAGAAAAGAGAGAAAAAGGGGAGAGAGATACACATCCGGGAACGGCCAACGAACAACTTTATTATTTTCAAGATGTTACGACATCGGTGGAAGATCCTGAGATTTCTGTCCTGAACCCTCCCCCCGTTCAGGAAAGATAGCAGATAATATGCGAGAGAGAATACACGATATGGTGCAACCGGGAGCAACCAATGAAATTTTTGCCTCCATTCGGATGTAACTCGTATTTTCTAAATGCGTACAAGGTAGCCTGTACAAAAGGTCATGTTTAAAAAATTTGCGCCTGGAGATTTGTCATCCTCGAATGCTTCAATCTAACCCTCTCCCACCCTAATGAATATAATTGCTTTGGAACGCCTCTGACTAAATTCAATAACAAATATATCAATGATATATTATTAATATTGTTTTGCCAGTTTCAAATATCATGTTAATCATGTCATTAATTATATTCCTACAATAATATAATAATATATGTAGAGTTTTACAATAATATTATTATAGAGTTCCCCCTCGCCCTTGTAATAATATTATTATAGGAACTGTAAAAGGCTACAGTTTCACACGCCAAGTGTATGTACATACTATTAATAAAAATCGCTATCGTTGTTTCAACGATTTAAAAAAACCGCATCTCAGACACGTTTGTTTGAATTACCTAATTTCTTCATTTTTTTTTTAAAGTTTATGACGTCCTGATACTTTGGCGCTCTAGGACTCCTGAAAGCTCATAGATAAATTACTACTTGTGCAATTAAGTGGAATGTCTTTATTAATTCACGTGTAAACATTTTAACTTTACCAATTACTAAAATTGTTACATTTTTTCCGTACGTGTAGCGGGATACGGCACCGCGTATTTAGCTACGTTGTGTTTATAAACTACCTAAAAACAGACAATAATGTTGTAACGAGTCCTACAATGTTCATTCGAAAACCACTCTGGGCCTTTCAGGCCCGGTTGAACGTCATTACGAGCATGATCGAAGGCTGCCGCGTGTACGATGAAGACCTTCAGCGATTTGCCACACGCACATTGACGTCGCTGCCGCGGTCCTTTGCGGCGATCCCAGTCGTCGTCGCCAGACTTTGTCATTACCGCACGTATTAAATTCGTACCGCGGGCCCTGAATCCTCATTTTACCCGAATCGCAGGCTAACAGGATGAAGCGGTTACAGTTGCGTGCTACAACGGCTGAGGGTTGAAAAGGACTCGCACTCGCGCATCTCTCACGGGCATAAAGTGAATCCTTTTGTTGAACGATAAAGAGGGAAGAAAGGGCGATGAGGACGGAACTGAGTGCAACCGGGTGCGGGAAAGGCGGGGGAGAAGCTGCCGCGGGGGGGGAGGGGGGGGGAGGGGATAGTCAGTACGGCCCAACTACAAGTATTATGCATAAACGCGAGATTGGGCCTCATTACTGGCACGCAGCTGCTTCCAGGCTAATAAGCCGTCACAGCTTCCGTGCAAACGCGTCTCGATGCAAATTTTAGTTCTCCAAGGTGCTCCGCTCCGGGAAGAAAGAGAAGGTCAGCCGTACGACATGCTAATGAGCGAGAGAGAAAGGAGAAACGGGAAGAGCCGCAGGAAATACATATGTCGCTAAAAATCTTTATGAACAAGCGCCACGATGAAATTCTCTCATTCTCTCCTTTTCTTGATGCATATCGCGATAAAACGAATCGTACGTAATTCCGACGCATGGCAACAAGATCGCTTGACTTATGCAGACCTTTACAGAAATTCTGCTTTATTCTGCGTTATTTACAAACGAGCATGATAATTCGGTATTTCACGCTCTCTTACGATCTACTTCCCAGTAATACACATGTCCTTCCACCCACGAAAAAATTCCTGGTACGGTTAAAAGATGATCGGCTGAGGAGAGGCGTAGGAGGGTGTGCGTTATCCCGAAAGTTTAGTAGCTGGCGCGAGGCAGCGCGAGAAACCGGTAGTAAAGTTATTCAGCGAAGAAAAGAGAGAACCATATGAACGTGATAGAAAGGGACAATCAAGAGAGGAGAGAGAGAGAGGAGAGAGGAGGAGAGAGAGAGAGAGAGGCTGAGTTAGTATCCGAGTACCCGAGCGATCCTCACAGATAAGGGCAGAAGGTGTAACTTACTAGGCCTCTGGTATACCCCGATACATCGTGCCTTTATATATCCACCAGCCTCCCGTTACCATGCCCCTTCAGTGTGTGTGTGTGTGTATGTGTGTGTATTCTTCTCGTGTCTCTTTTATCTCTCTTTCCCCTCTTTCCCTCCTTCCTCTTTTCTATAGTAGAACCACGTTTCTGCTTTTCACCCATTCCCAGCATTCTCTCTAAACCTGTGTTGTAGCTGTTACGTAGGCTTATAAACCCTTCGAATATGTAACAAGTATATACAAAAAGATGTGTGTATATGTGTGTGCGCGTGCGGACGAGATGATCATTACACGTGTATACAAAGAAGTTCCAAAATACGTTGCCAACATGTCGGATGATTCCGCGAACGGAAAATAAAGACAATGAACTTTCGTTGTATCAGCCTTTAGGTCGCGGTTACAACAGCAACATTTCGAATTATCGGATGTTTGATTCATAGATTCGCTCAAAGTAATCGGCTGAACGTCTTATTTTATAGAAGATTTTTAATATCATATAGCAATAGGATTATTGAATTAATTGAAAGTAGCATTCAAGTGCACCTTTTGTTTCGTCTTTAAGTGAACAGATGGTCACAACACCTCAGGTATAGTCTTCTTTAAAATTTTGTTCTAGAAAAAGAAAACGAAATGTATCGTCCACAGAGTGTCTTAAAATACATTATTTTTACATTTCTCTATTTCATAAGGATGTA
>NW_017304438.1:5968040-5985182 GCF_001594115.1 Trachymyrmex septentrionalis | reverse complement strand
TATATATATATATATAGTAAAAAATAAATTTTTTGTTAGTATCCTACTTGCACATATCTTTAAGTCACTTATCTACTTAAAAATTAATCATATTTCATTCTTTTAGAAGATAATAGACGAAGAACAACAATGTATTAAAAAACAGAAATTAGGTGAGTGGGAAGACGTGGGAGAGATAAAATGCTTTCATTTACAAAATACCTTAAATATCTTTTTGCTCTTTGGATACACATCCTTATGAAGATATATAAGAACAAGGAGTCTTACATAATAATGATGATGGGTAATCGATTTCTCAATTTAAATATTAATGAGTTTTTGTAAAAGCATTAAAGCTTTGTAAGGCATGTTCTACATAATATAGTTATATAGATTTCGAAACAAGCAAAACCGGTAAGTGATGGCGTGTGACGCAGGAGCAATCGCAGTACCTACACGCTAATAAATTGTAGACAGGTGTTTGGAAGAAGAACCGTGAAGCGTACCGAACCGTTCGCTGCTCGATAGCGAATTGTAAAGAGAACCGTAAAATCGCGTCTTGAGAGATGAACGTCGGCGATCGAGATGTATATTTTCTGCGACAAATAAAAAAATGTCCTTCTTCCGAGTATTAAAAAGAAACGGATATCGCGCAATGTAGCGACGAGCGTAACACAGTGATTAGTTACTGTTATGTGTGATTAGTTACTGTTTGTAAAAAAAATCGATATGACAGAATTGCCCTTATTTAGAAGCAGCTTTTATTACTAACTCAAGGTCTTCGAGGTGATCGTCCTCGCCTGTAACAATTAGTCGGTAGACGGGGCGCGCGCGCGCGCGCAGCTCGTTGCGCCCAGGTTGCTTCGTTGTTCATGGGATCACGTGCTGGATCTCCCGAAAATTGACCATCTGCCGGAATAACGACTTAATTTGCCCGAGACTCCTTAGCCCGCAGCCAAGGTGGCGATCTCATCCGCTTCTTGGAAGCGTTCGCCTTCCGTTGGCATGCCGTCGAAACGAGTCATCAGTATATCGTATCGCTTATCGTCCAAAACTCGATTACAAAGGAAATTTAGAAATAAAATTCTTTAATGCGTATATAATGCTCTCAACAGGTCAAAACTATTACGAAGGCTAAGTTAGTTTTGGAAAAATTGTAAAAAGCTTTAATTTTAATGAATATTGCGTTAAGAATTTATGAATTATCATATACAGAATGTTAAATAATATAAGTAATTTCATAAATTAATGTATTTTTATTGTATGCTCATTTTTTAACCAAGGATGACATTTCTGACGCAACGCATCAAGTGTCAGGTGTTTATTAAGGAGATAGCCATCAGATATGTATGCAAATAAGTACACGCATGTTTATCGAACGAAAAAAGTTTTCGCTAAAATATTTAAAAATTTAGCTAGATACAGATCTAAAAATATAATAATTTTGTTAAATAATTATCTAGAAACCCCAACATGATGAACAATGTATATCTATAACAAGTTTTGATATTTTAACAACTAGCTTGAGCATTCTATAGAATTATTTTGATAATTCAATGAAATTATTTTCAGATCTGTATTTAGCCAAATTTTTAGATACTTTGGCGCAAAATGTTCTTCCATATAGTTCGGCAATAACTATTCCGGAAGAAAACAATTTTTTTGAACGATGATTATCGAGAATTCATACTGGGACACTAAAAGAAAGTAAAAACGTTTATTTGAGTGAACGAATGATTAATATTATGTAAACCTAATCGCTGACGTTATTCCATAATTCCGAACATAATTTCGAAATAATTTTATTTTGAGGAAATCCTGTCAAGTTCTTTTTTCTTTCGTGTTCTTCATATCTGTTCTGCGACTATAAGTATATTTTTTCTTTCTGTTTTAGGTGAGTATTCCCGTTTCACAAAGCAGTTACTTATACTAGTGTTTGGTGGTGAGTAGCGCGATCAATTTTTGAAAGATAGTCACCTTCTGAAAAAATTATGAGACATCGAAGAGCTAAAAAGGCGGACTACAGCTATCAATTTTATATTCTACACGCCATATGCGAAATGAAAGTTTCATCAGCAATTCGGCTTTATATATGTATTTGCGCACACCGGTTTTAGACACGGGTGCATCTAGCACCACCTTCTCGCGTCGCCGTCGCTTTGATTCTCGTTTCTCCATGCACGTAATCGCCATCGCGCAATCCCCCGTGTATCCCGACGATAATCCTTTATCGCTAAAGAGCCGGAGAATCGTAGGCAGATACGAATGCGATTTTCAAAACCTGTTATGGTCGTTCCGGAGCCTCCAAGGTGGTCTACAATTGCAGTAATAACTCAATTATCCTCTCTGGGCTTCGTACCCGCCTATCTGCCTCTTTTACTCTCAAATCTTTCACTCCGCTCTCTCTCTCTCTCTCTCTCTCTCTCCCCCCCTTCTCTCTTTCTTCACCCTCATCGTCGTTGTCTCTTTCTCGCTCTTTTTCTCTTCCTCCTCGCTTTCCGCTCTCTCTTTATCCATCTCTTTTCCTCTTCTTTTGCGGTTTCTTCTTCCTTTTACCTCGATCCGATCCCCTCCTGAAACTTCTCTGACCGCCACCCTCCTCTTATGGAGCATAATAAACCCTTCGATCCCATCACGATCTTTCCATCCACATATTATTAGGGCTTGCACACACGCCGGGAGTTCGGCCTCACCTATCCCCACCGTCGTGTGCGTCGTATGCGGATTAGAATCGTTGCTTCACGATTAGCTTGTAGATCGCGGCAAGTCAAAGATCTTTATTTAGTCCTGTATTAACCGATGCTAATTTACTTTATAAATTTTCTACGTTGGGGGAATTTAAAAAAAAGATTTAATATTAAATTAATTGGAAACAGTCCTGCCAGACGTTCATCCAGTCTAAATTCTTCAAACGAATCATACTTTCTCATTTTCTTAATTACGTGAAATGTACGAATCAACTTCTTCTTTAGAAGTTTTATCTCTGTCTTTACATTACTCGTCGCTATGCCCTTGTTATGTCGACTAATCAGAAATTCTCGAAGCTCGAGCGAATCTCCAGGCGACACAGGTATGCATAAATCAGGACGATCACCAAGAATAAGAGAGAGAGGATGGAAAGAGGAGCAGAGAGGAAGAAGCTTTTGGTGCGAGTTAAATCATTATCTATCGTGGCAGATTCGTGAACGTTGCCCACCGTTTCGCCCCGATAAAATATATTTTCTCGCCTACTAGCAGCAGAGGAAATTGTGTAGATAGATGAAGGAGAGAGAGAGAGAGAGAGAGAGAGAGAGAGAGAGAGAGAGAGAGAGAGAGAGAGAGAAAGTGACGAATGAAGAAAAAGGAAGACAGGATGCAATGGAGCGAGTAGAAGAAGGAGAGACAGTACGGTACCGCATGCCGGAGGCACCATGGGTTCGGTCCAGACTAGAGGGGTTAAGCCAAAGCCCCATCGATCATGGGATCCAGCCAGTCCACGATCCCATGACTCTGACCATAAAGCTCGGTAAGACCCGCGCCAAGGAGGAGTGCGAGCGAGAGCAAGAAAGATGGACAGAGAGAAAGAGAGAGAGAGAGGGGGGAGAGGAGAGAGAGAGAGAGAGAGAGAGAGAGAGAGAGAGAGAGAGAGGGGCAAAGAACGAACGAGTTGGACCCTGTAACCGTGAACTCTGCACGCCGCGGCTTTATGGCGGCACGACGACGTAGAATTACCCCCGTAAGCAGGTATATACTTAAATCTCACGCGCATGCATGTAAGTAAGTCGCGCACGAAATTACGCTGACGATAGGGGATCGTTGGAAAACCTCGTTTCCCTGAGACGGTGGTGTGACGCGACTTATCCACGCGAGTGCTGACGCATCGCTTGCCGTTTCGCAATAACCAGCACAAGCATTTACCTGCGCACGGAATACTCGCTCTAGATCCTTCGATGTAGTTTAAACGTGTGATAAATAAGCTTCTTGCTTGTTGACGAGACGATAAAATTATAAACAAGCGCCATATATCTGTCAAACTCTTTTTTCTTCATTTCGAAACGAGAGAAGACTACTCGTAATAATACATACCTGCTAAAGGTACATCCATGTTTCTGATTGCCACATCTATTAGTCATTGATAAATGTAGGAAGGTTTAAATTATTTAGCGTCCGATGCTGGAAGTGAACTGCGAGCGACGACACGTCGACGCGTTAAACGACGCGAGTCACGCAACGTGAAGTCGTGCGTCGTGTTCCGAGGCTACTAATGTAGTAGAAAGTATGAGACCGATTTAAAATGCAGAAGGATCGAAGCACATTCTGTGGCGAACAAATAGCAGCAGATTCCTTTTCAGATCATTTTTCTCGTCGTAATTTTTGCGTCTCGAAATTCGCCAAAATAAAAAGTGCAGCAACCCTTCGGCTCTCTTCCACGTTCTCCTCTTCGACGTTCGCCTTCTGTCATCATTGAAGATAGCTTACTCTCTTTCTTTCTTTCTTCCTTCCTTCCCTGCCCCTCTTCTTCCTCTCCTCAATTCGTATCTTTGCCTTCTGCCGCCTCTTTCCCTTCCTCTTCCTTTCTTGCCAAACCAATCTTCCATCCCTGGAGTAAGACATTGAGGCACCTGCTAGAGTCCAGCTCAATCAGGGAGTATAGCGTGTCGGCACCCAGGCAGAAGGCAGTAGTGGGAGAGCTTGTACGGCATAGCTGTAGAACTGTATCCGGACGGAGCAGGGGCCCTCGACCGACTGGGTGGTCCTACCGCTTCAGTTGTGTTCCGACGCGCTTCAAGCCAACACTACGAACACTATTTCTGATCCGCCGGTGTCTGTTATCCGGCGGCCGGCCTATCGAAAAGTAACCTCGCAAATTAAACCGGTATTCTCGCGGCGTCAGTAGCACCAATCAACGGACCGATCGACCAACTGATCAATCGATCAATAACGATCATCGAAGATCTGTGATAATTTCACTTTGTTTCGTGCCTTAACTCGATATTGTGCAATAATATTCGTTGACAGAGGACGGAGTAGTAAGAGATTAGTCAAGTACATTAGTCAAGTACTGCGGCTGAGCAACTCACGCAGCCCGTCATTGCAGAACATATAGATTTTATTCATTTTGTTGTAGTCGTGTTTCAGAGGAACTCGCGTTCAAAATAGAAGTGAATATGCGTACATCCTTTTGTAGTGTTGATAGTCGAAGGACTTTAAATAACTAAGAATTTAAACAATGTGATTATTAGCGATAAGCTTGGGTGTCTCCGATTTTCCTATCGAATAGATAGTGAGAAAGGCGCATAGCAAAGATATATTCATGCAGATAATGCAGATGAAATGTTGGTCAAAATTCGTGGAATCTGTGGAAAAGATAAACGATGGGAAATAGTTCTTTCCTGTTCGAGCGGAACGAACCGATAGCAAGGTGCGAAGAGTGGAGGATGTATAAGAAACGATAACGACAAGGTGGCGCGGGGTGTAATCAAATGCAGGTTTATTTAGAACGGCTTTGATAAAGTGGTTAGTGCGAAAGCGTGGATCGGGCCAATCATACCTGATTGCCTGGACGTGAGTTGTGCGAACCGAGAAAGAGAGAGAGGAAGAGGGAAGGATCGAGAGAAGCAGAAAGAGAAGGGAAGAAAGAAGAAGGGGGAGGAAGAAAGAGAGAGAGAGAGAGAGAGAGAGAGAGAGAGAGAAGGGCTAGTCCGTCCACCACCGTGGCTCGTTGCGCACGTCGAGAATGAAGACATCTCGTGCCGGTGGATGTTACGTGCCACGTGATTCATAGTAGCGTTTCCTGTCCTCTTCATTTTGGGCAATCAGCCGATCGCGCCTGTTTTCATTAAAATCTCTGGCAAATAATCGAAATATGATTTCGTTAATAGAGTGCCTGCGACTTCAGGCAAAGGTGAGTACAAATTGAACGATCTATCGTTTTTTTATTTTAATTTTCTATGCACTTGAGGAAGCGCAGGTAGAGGCAAGAAATTTGATTAATCGTAAAACGAGATATTAAATCGTGACATTATTAATAATAAACAATTTCGAGAAATTTCAAGAGAAATGTATTTGAAAAAAAAAAATAGATTTATATGACCTGGTTGTTTCCTAGAAAAGTTTTTCCAGTCCCTACGATCTTCCTCCGATGAAAAGGTTTTAATGTTTTGGTCCCTTCCCTAGCCCAGGTATCGACCGTAGCAACTATTCAGCATTTTTTCTTTTCTCAAGAGTTTCACTGACGTGTCTGGGCATGCCAGGTCCTAACGTCTAATTCCTAATTCCTATTCCTGAACGGTTACTTCAGCTTTTTGGCTAAAAGCCATATTTCGTCGCTTTTTTGAACTCGCAGTCCTCGTTTTCGAGCAAGAAATATCTTTATTATTGTCATGGAGATGACTGCGTTGTGAAGAGGAGAGTACCAAAGGGAATATGGCGTCAATGTCGGATCCAGTTCTTTATTATTAACGACACGTCCGCGTCGCATCGTATTTATGAACGAATACTGTTTCGAATATTTTACCGACACCGGTAATATTGTAATAATTTACAGTGTTTCAAAATAGTATATAGTATATTGACTCTTTTAGGTATGCAATCAACAAAAAAAAGGGTCTACGAATTCCAAGTTTAAAAAATTTATAGTCTCAACATACGTAAGCACAAACATTTTTGTTTCTTTATTTTTTTTCATAATCGCAAAATTGAAAGTTTACGAAACGAAAAAGTATGGAATGGTATTATAAACTTAACTGTAAAGACATGTACGAAAACATATTATGAGCTATAAAAATATTTAGAAAAATAAGACAAAACTTCAAGAACAGATATAATAAAAAATTAGAAGTGATGTTGGTTTTATTACGTTTGTTAATATTTTCTTTCCAATGAAACGTGCTTTACGTGCTATAAGATTTCTTGCTACTTTTTTTTTATACTTTAACTGAATTTTCTTCTAATTATTTTGAATTTGTCCTTTGGAAAGATTTTGCGATGATAAATGATATTCTACATACATCTTTTATATTTTACTTGTAACAAAACTGAAAGACATCTGCTGATAGGATCATTGTTAACATTTCTATTTTTACTTTTTCTTTTAAATTTTACATTATTATCTATTCATCATTTTTCTGTTGATCTGAAAATATCATACCATTTTCAACTCGACTCGTATAATAAAACGTCCATCCAAGCTGCGAATCATGCAAGATGACCGTGAGTTTCGGATCCACGGCGCATCGCGAACGTTTCGTCCCGTAATGGAGGAACCACTGGTGGCAAGAGGCTATCGTACAGACGGACGGACACAACGCGGAGAACCAGTTCTCTCATTTCATTGCGTTCGTTGTCCGATAATGACGCATAGCGTGGCGAGCTGCGTGCGGCATAACGCGCGTGTGAAAGCACCGCGACGCAACGCAACGCGCGAGAGCAAACACTACACGAAAGTGTTCCTCCGCACGTCCTCCCACGTGAACCCTGAATATAAGATCGAGAGAGAATTATCCCGGCCCAGCAGATACCGCGGCCACTAATTTACGGCAATCACGGGATTTTCGCAGACGAGAGGGCAAGAAGATCGCGCGCCTAACGAGTGCCGCACAGCGTGCTCGAGAGAGCCGAGAGGCTCGTTACGCGATTACCGACATTTTTCGTAAAATCGAATTTATATTTGTGGCCTGGCCAAAGAGTCGTTTATGTATCCGTTCATTTTCTTATTTCATTTACATCGCGTATTATCATATATAATAATCGCGACAGGTTAAAATGTAAATATATATAAATTCTATATATAAAGATAGAAAAAAATAGAGATAAATAAATATAGATAATAAATATAAATACCGACACAGAACAATTGTGAAAATAAAAGGATATTTCATCATTACGTTCGGAATTTCGTTAAGCTACATGTAGATAATAAATTGCCTTCCTGGTCAGTCTACAATTGCTTCGCCAATAAAACGATAGAATTCTCATTTATAATACGAATGGTATCAAGTGCTCCGATATCGTTTTGATTTAATCGAATGCATAAAAAGAAATTCATAGATCGTCATCATTGAATTAAAATCAAGAGCACATACGAACGAGTTATTTGATACTAAGCTGATTAATCGACGGGATCTATCTTATGTATCATATATACATGCAGATGATATATTCGGTGTGCTCGCTAAGAAAACTCGCTATAAAACTTTATTATAGCTATTTTTTTAATGCTGTTCAATCAAATCTTGACTCTGGATAAACACTGGTTAAAATTTCGTTAACTCTGGAGTAGTTATTTGATTTGTTTACATAAACAAAATCACTCGAGATATTTTTATATTTCAATTAAAAATCACTATTATTAACAACGTATTTTATATCTATATTATTGATATTCTTTTCCGATTTATTAGTATTGAAAAACATTATAGATATAAATATAGTCACAATTTTTTCCAAAAAAATAAGAAATCAAATCAAATATTAAATGACATAAGCACATTAAAGTAACTCATTATAACAGTATTTCTAAGAAAGATATTAGTCAACATGACACTTTTATTGGTGAGTTGGGACAATATATCCATACAAAATGATATTTTACATTTTTTCACCTCTGGGATATAAAAATACTTCAGGCGATTATTCCCGAGTTAATGAAAGAAATCACTTCAATTTTATTAAAAGAAATAAACTCTTTATAGATCTCAGATATTTTCCGGGACACCCGGTATAGGCACGCGCGCGCGTGTAAAGATGTAAGGATACTCTTAAGTAACTCGCGCGAGATATACGGCGATCGGCGGCGTGTGTTGCTCGAGTAATTAGCGAATGCTTCGTCTGGGTAGATGTTAATAGATGCATCTAATACGGCAATAAATCAGCGAGATAATGTTAACGGCTAAGAATTACGTTGCACGGCCGAAAATAAAGAAACGTATTGCGGCGAGGATAATCAGTAACCAAGATTATCCAACGTATCAACAAGACGCTCATCAATTTGCTTCATAGGAACATGCGCAACGTCAGGTTTGCATTATACATGACTTTATCGATTTGTCCACGGAGTATTATCAATTATATTCTTAACGACGAACTTATTTCAATCGTGAAAAAGCGTACAACTGTAAACTGTGTAACAAACTGCGAGAATAAATTCAACGCTGCAAAGTAACGCGAAAGGAAATAAGACGAGACAGATCGGATAACTGTGTAAAGCGATCGAAATTGTCGATAGGGACTACATTGCGTTAGACATAGTGTGAAAACATAAGCGTTTCTCTATTGACTAGTCGGCGATCGTGAATTCGAACATTTGACACATTTACGCACGCGACTCGTGCTGCGCTGGAGTATCCACGATGACTTCATTCGCGCCAATCGTAACGTAATTCACAGTTGCAATTGCGCGGCGAGCAAAGCAAACGCCTCCGACCGCAGTTGTTGGCGGCCGAGGCTTTCTATATAGGTATATCGCAGCCGCGGGAACTTTGATTGGACCAGAGACAAGCGAAAAAGGAAGATTCAGCTACGTGATCAGATCCGATTCTTCTTGAAGGCCGTAACTCGCCAACCGATCGATTCAATATAATTGAGCTTGAATACCAGCTATCTTCTGAAACCGTGATACTACCATATAATGATTGATAATGCGAGAGAACACTCTATGGCAGATTGTCTGCGAAATGTTATCGTTATAGTTTTTGTATTGCGAAGAACTGGCTTACTTATGTCGAGGCCAGCATGCGAGGCGAGCCTCATCTTGGAGCTTAATCCAATTCGAAAACCTGCTACCTTGCGGAGTGAACGGTACTGCTACGTAACGATTAATAATGATGAGATGAGACACGCGAAACGTGAGAGATAAAGCGGGATCGTCAGCAGCTTCCCAATTACTCCGGTCGTACGTACGATCGTAAATTTTTAGATTACGAAGAACAGCGCGCGGTGGAACGAAGATTTCCAGAAATATTATTCAATTCGTTTCTTGATCGCTCAACATTATTCTCAAGATCAATGCCAACATCGTCGAATATTTTCAAAGTAAAAGTAATACAGTTACACCATTTGCCGTGAAGTGATAAAATGACACTTATCGAGGAAATTTGTGAGAGTCAACGTTAGGCGTTTTCAAAAGAGACGTATACTGTTTTCAGGGCGACAAAGAGCACCGAGCCGATCCTGAAGAAGCGCGACGGGTTGTTTGCTCTCGCTCGGATTTTACGGCTCCGACAGGCCAGGCCGGACAATTACTGGTTGTTAAACTCTACGCCGGCGAGGCGATCGCAAAAGTCAGCGGCCATGCCGGGACCACCGGCAGCTGTAACTGTGCTGCTCCGCAGAATTGTAGTATCACTCGCGTTTCGACGGCCACGCTTTTGTCTCTCGTTAACAAAATTATTAATGAAAAAAAAAACAAAAAAAAACAAAAAAAGAAGAAGAACGCAAAGACGTATGCAAAAATGCCAAGGGAGGAGGAAATATGTTACGTAGAGACGGCGATCCTCTTCGAGGCCTGCTGAATGTTTCGCCGTCAAGTATTAACGAGGGTGGTCAGTCTGAGAAGACGGGCGTGTAGATCCCGCTGGCTAAGATTCCTGCATTTCACGTTGCGGCGCACGTTCATGAGCCGCGGAAAGAAACGATGAAGAAATTACGCATGGGATGTGCGATGCGGATCTCTTAATTCTGACGAGACAGGCGCGTATACGCCACCCTCCGCCTCCTCCGCTCGAATCGTCCTCTACGAAGGGACGAAGCATGCTCATGTCCGACGGACAACCCGCAATTATCTTTACTAAACTAGAGATCTCTACGTGATTACAAGGTTACTCCGGTTATAGTTTCGCGGATCCCTCGCCCTACCGATCGAAAACATCTCCTGTAACTTGTAACTCTCTTTGAATACCAAGCATGATCGATGGGGCAAGGGGGGACAAGATACGCCATCCCTTGAATCTGCCGCGATTTATCTTTATTGCTACATTTCTCTAGACAGTTTACGATGTAGTGATGGATTCGAGACACATTTAATCACTTCAAATGTATGACGAAAATTCCACACCATTTTAACTACTGTTTATAAAATTAACATAATACTTTTTAAATTTTTTCGAGCAGAATTTCACTCTAAAAATGCGTTTGGGGAAACGTTATGAGTGCTATTTGTGTCATTCTGTCTTCGTCGTTCATTAAATATAAAATAAGGATAGAGTGACACAAATAGCATTGATAACATTTCTTCAAACGCAGCCAAAGAATGAAAATTAATTAAGTCTTGAAACAAAGTGACTTAATTTTCAATCTTTAAGTGAGATTAAGTGATAGTGAAAGTTTTAAAAATTAAATGTTTAAAAATCTCGAAGATTAACTATTATTAAATTGGCACGATTATATGACGATGTCATATAATAAACCACATATTCTGTTCATTTTTTAAATTCAAAATCTTAAAAGATTTCTAATTTCTAATAATATCTAAAACACTGAAATCTTTATATCATTAAAGTATTTGAAATTTTTTAAAAAAGAGTTTCATGCACAATTTGCAATGAGTGATTTAACGTAATAGAAGCGATCAGTATTCAAACGTACGTTTTCAACATTCTATAGACTCAAATGCTTTACAAACGCAAATAGAGCGGAGCACAGAAATGGTGGAAAGAGTTCAACAAGGCGTTAAAAGATCAATATATTCCGGGTTTCTTTGTCTCTTTTTCTCTTTCTTTCGTCTCTTCAATGATTTGAAGCCGATCCTTAACAAAAAGAGAACGGCACGTGCGACAGCGAACTTAACGTACTCTCCATTAAGCTGTATGCAAACATTCAAGCATTCGCGATCATGCTGTCCGCGATTTAATTTCGCAGCATTGCAGATCAGCCAACCGTAAATCTATTCGATTCGCGGGTATTGTTAAAAGTTTGCATATATATAGACGAACGATCGTTTGCGACTTTCGACGAGTCGACACAGAATGGATTCGACGACGCGTTCAAACTACCTGCGACACCTCGAACTCCTCACCATTGTTTCTGCGCTCTTGCGAATAACGGCGCGAGCCGATCGCGGATAAGACGGGGCGTGTGCCGTCATAAAGCTACTCCGCCTTGACGAGAGAAAGGGTTGATTGCTATCCAAAGCGGTCTTGAGCCATTAATGAGTGTCCCTACATCTAGAAAGCGAAGGGCTCGGTTAACCTGCTCCCCGTTGATTGAATCAATTCAGTTAATATGGCAGGCAATCGAGAATGCATACGGTGTTTTAATCCTATCGATTTCTTTGTTCGGAAAGACTTGTTCAACGATGGATAAAAGAAGAGTGTTTAGACATTACATTATTAACACGTATACTCTTAAATATACCTGACTCAATAATATTTTTGAGACTTTCAAGGATATTTATTTCAAAGAAACTACACGTATCTTGATGCATCGATAAATGCTTTTAATTAATCTTTTATTCAAATTATTTATTGTAATTTACATTTAGTGCCCGTTTTAGTCATCGCTTATATGTCAATAGAGATGACTAAGTTTTGTTTCTATTAAATTTTATTCTTCTATTTCATTATTACCTACGAGTTTATTGCTTTCCGTATTTATGTCAGTAAAAGGACAATTCAATTTAAGCTGCTATTTATTTTTTTCCCTAAATTCAATAAAATATTTAGGGTCACACATTGAATTAATATTTATAAAGACTTATACACTATTTATAGGGATGTCGTATGAGAGTGACAGATTCATAACGGACGGGTTCAAATCCCGCATTTCGTATATAATTTCGTAATTCGTGACTTAGCGAGAAGTCATAGAAGAATTCTTTAGCTCTAGGTAACTCTTTGATCAGGTTTAGACATATAGAGTTTGATACGATCACCCTACATCCCCCTATTATTACAACTAATATATTAATTATGCATTGCTTCGATTAATTTTAACAGAATCAGAAAGAGTAAGAAAGCCGATATATTGATTAAAGAGAGAGACAGTGACTTCTAATAAAAAATTACTCATTCAATTTGATGGGGGCTTCTCCTTTTTATATGAAAAATACGCACGTTTCTGCTGCCTTTCTTTCACCTTAGTTTTATAAATTTCCATTCTCAACGGAAAGGGTTTGCCGAAGCGTGATTGAGTCGTTGCGACAGGATCGGCGCGCTTTATGGCACAACAATATCATTATTTCGTATGACCACGCGAGCCACGCGAGGAAACTGGGGGTGCGTGCGCAAAGCATTGCGGAGGAAGGAGAAGGAAGTAGAAAATCGAGTCGAGATTCCACAATGAGCTGCGGGGGTCTCCCCGTTTGTTTGCCAAACAATCAGCGGCACGATTTGGTTGCAGCGAAAAACAACGAGCAATAATCGAGCGTTCTTTCGTGCGGCCAAGTGGAAAGATGAGGGCACCTTGACGAGAAACCCTCTTTCGATCGAGCGGCCGTTCGGAGCCAATCGGCAAACCGATTGTTTTACAATATCACAAATCATCGATCTATGTGCTGACTAATTGGAAATACTTGTTTCGTTGCTGTTGCAGAGAATATTAATACATGAGTACGAAGGAGGTATTTCAAGTCTGGTCGATGAGGCCGTTTATCGCTTAATCATCACCGGGGAACACGACGACTCCTAGAGCACGTCGCGCGTTTAACGCCAATAATCCCCATGCGCGCGCGTAACTCTATCTCTTCTCATCTCTCTTCGTCTTCCTTCCTCTTTCGCTCCTGCCGACAATGCGCCAGTCTCTATAAATACATACGTACATACGCGCGCGAGCGAGCGCGAATACGTCCCCGACTGTCGCCACGTGTGAAGCAGAGGATCTCTTTCGTCCCCGTTCTCTCTTGCTCTCTTCGAACATTCATAAGCTTGTCTCCGTTCGGCCTTCGCTCCTCTAGCTTTTGCTCCACGTTCTCTGCGCCCTTCTCGCGCGAGACCCGGGAGGAATATTCCCGGTCGACATTTTTCTCGCAGGAATGCGGAGTCGTTACGTTCGCGAAGCGTTACGATCGAAACGCCCGAGATGTTCTGTACCGGTTCCACACATGCGTCCGGGAATATTCTTCCGTTGGGAATTCGAGACATCTTCTCGCATCATTTCGCGAAGTTGGAGCCTCAAAGGTCCGCTAATAAGGCTTAACACGCTGACAAGTCTCCCGGTGTATTCAGAAACTGAAAGCACAGGGTGGATGCCAAATTCATGTCTCGATGCGATGTTAAATTTAAAAATAAGAGAGTCTTCCTCCAATTAATTACAAAATGGAGAGGCGAGAGTTGTGACAGAACGCGACCGCAAAAAGGGTGCGCTCTCTCCAAACGTGGGCGCGCACGTTCTGTTAAAAATATTAGGAAGAATACATGAGGGAAGAAAAATGCCGTCGAGACGGCAAGGTTACAATTTTTTGCCGATGATCTCAGTGCTATAATAGACATCATGCGGTACCCTATTCGAGTTACCGATTCAGCAGGCCTTCCACGAAGGGCTACGACCGAAAAAGGTTCGGTAGCATGAATTAAAGACGGCTTCTGGGTAAGTAGGCGCTTAATACAATAGATTCCACTGCCAGGCCTCGTTATCGTCTTGGTTTCTATCTTCCATCTATCTCTGTGATTCCACGCGCATTCATACCTCCTCGTTAAAGTATTTCTGCAATTACTGATCTACTTGAAATGTTAAGTCGTCAATATCTTGCAGTTCTCTCTGAAGAACAGTGTGTGTGTTCTTGTAAAATCGTCGCGAAGTTTTTGCAACCTTGATCTTAGACCGTCTTAGATACCTTAGAATGGGGATGAAAAGCTAATCGTTTCTATCTTGTTGTAGTTAACACAGTTGGAGCTGTATAGCAACTGATCGGCCATACAGAGCTTCATGTTTGATCGGATGCGTTAGCTAATTCTTCTTTAGGATCTGTGAACATCACGGACGCGTCATCCTGGTCCTTCTCAAAGACCCCTCGGGACGAATACTCGGGCACGAGGATACCCGAAGTAACACGAACGCAATCATGAAGACGAAAGCATACGCATGCGCACACCCGCGCTGGAGGACTCCGTCGTCGGAGCAGACATCTCTTTGTTACGGGGTCCAGTTCTTTCCTCGTCGTAGGAAAGGCTTCGAGTCAGATTCGAGCTTAGACCGTTTTACTAACACTTGGGACATCTTCGGAACGACGAGATTTTTCTACCATTATTAAAAAAAAAAAAAAAAAAAAAAATGCTAAGAACAGAAAATAAATTATTTTCTGGACTGGCTCGAATGTTTCCTCATTATATATTCTTTCCCAGACTATCCTCTCGACTTTATCTTTTATAGTAAAAACGACTATTCTCGCGAGCGTTTCATTAGCAAAGGATATGATAATTTTGCTCGTAACTCTAAATCTTCGCAAAGATAACAGTGTTGATCGCGTGGAGATCGGATCGTAATCGTTGCTACCGGAACATGAACGCAGGAACGGCCGGTAGGTCGGACCGACAGGAACGTGTACGCTAGTTAGTTAGTCGCGCTCGTGTTAGTAGCCGCAGGTAGGCCCGTCTCCACGGGTGCAGGATGTGCGCGGATATACGGAGAATATAGGACCCGACCGAGGGAGATACATATTTGTTACGAGACGATGTCGCTCCTCGGCGCGGACGTGATTCGCCTTCGCGATTCGAATAAAGACCTCCGCCTGGGTGACTTCGTTTCCAGAGTGAAGCTCGCCTGGAATCGCGAACATGCCTCCAATAGGAAGACGGCGATTGACGGTCGGTTTCGAATGCGTCCAGCATTCGATCCCTGTACCTTTTTTTTTCCTCTTTCCTCTTTTTTTTCTCGATCGCGTGTCTCGACTCGGTAACTACCTCGATAACGTTCCACGGAATAGCGGTACGTTTTCACTAATTGCGTAATTAAAACGCAACTTTCCCAATCCATCAAAATGTTAACGCAGTTAGAAATGCCGAATGCATAGCTAGCTTTGTGTGGAACTGTATTTTTAAGGTCATTATCACTTTTTTATAATAGCCGTTACAATCAGCAATTATATACACGCACAGAAAGAACGATTTTGCTAAAGTATCTAAAAATTTAGCTGGATATATAGATCTCAAGATAATTTTGTTGGACCATCAAAATAATTACGGGAATCTCAAGCATGATTAGCGATGCTGCAAAAAGTTTTAACATTGTAACAACCAATTTGAGCGTCCTACATCATTATTTTGATGGTCCAACAAAATAATTTTCAGATCTGTACTTTCAGACCCGTATTTAACTAAATTTCCATGCGGAAAGAACAGTTTTGCTGAAGCACCTAAAAATTTAGCCAGATACAGATCTAAAAATAATTTTGCAGGACTTAAAATAAAGGCCGTAGGACAGAGACTTTTGCATAACGCTGCATAACACATAAGGCATAAGAAAATCAACCATTTAGAGTTCTTCATTTCATACTCTGACTCGTTGATTCTCTTATGTCTTATCTGTGCTACAACTTTAATTATGTAGGATATTCAAACATAATGAGCAACGCTGCAAAAAATTTTAATGTTCTGGCGACCAGCTTCAGGTCTTATAGATACTCCTGCATAATTATGATCCAACAAAATTATTTTTAGAACTATATCTAAATTTCTAGATATATAATAATAGTTTAGTAAAATCTAGTCCTTTCTGTATATAGTATAGATATCGTTCTCGCTTATATTATTGTCTACGTATTGATATAGTTGTTGTCAATCGTTGACATGATCGTTGAGCCTTCGTGAACGAAATAAAGTTGTTCAAAGAAAATTTCGTTTTTGGGGTGGGGCTCGTTAGGAATGGAGAGTACGACTTCGACAACTACCAATCTTGTCGATTGTCCAAGAGTCTCTTTAGATCCTTCTGTCAATCAGGATTTAATTGAAATTCTGGTAAAGGAGATACCACTGTCTGGCGCGCACGAACTTGAATGTCGACGTTCCCCGGTTCGACGTGTACTAATTAAACCTCGCATTGTGCGCTGCACGAACGAACTAATTAACGAAGAAAAAAGACATTGCGCGTGCCCGATGCATGCCTTGGATTTATTTGCCCGCGTCAAATGATTTAATTATAAGGTGCGGTTAGTCGTGCGGGACCGCCGAATAAAATTCATTGGAGATTGCATCGGCGAGCGGATCGTAAGTTCTTGCTTAAGTGAAATCTGGAAATCTCTGACGGAGGAGGGGG
>NW_017304438.1:5942511-5965309 GCF_001594115.1 Trachymyrmex septentrionalis | reverse complement strand
GCGCCCCGTCTTGAAATTTGCGCCACCGATCGCACATCGATCGCTACCTGTAAGGCGGTAATTACTCCGGAGGGAATTTCGTAATCTTCGCCACGCGCTTAATCGGTAATTAAAGCTTAAACACGCAGCCGTCGCTGTGCCTCTGCCCCTCCTACTGTCTTCTGCCACCCCTGTCTCTCCGCGTTCCATTCACTCCCTCCCTCCCTCTCTCTCTCTCTCTCTCTCTCTCTCTCTCTCTCTCTTTCTCTCTCTCCCTCGAACTTGTATTCTTGGCATTATAGTTTTTTTTCGCGATCTTCACTAGGACACTCATTAGGGGAAGACTGGCGCGGCGAAGGGGAATTCTGGCCAGTTCGTAATTAGTGGCACTAACGAGGGACGCGCTTCTTGCGACGCGTGTATGCGCACCAGTGTGCAAGACCAGTACATTGCCCGCGAGAATCAATTTTCGATTTTCTTTTTTCTACGAAGAATATCTTTCGGCTCATTGAATCGATTAAAAAAAAAAAAACAGTCCCGAAATTTCCGTCATGATGTTCAGAAATGAGAAAATTTCTTTTGAACGATGAATTATTATTAGATTGATACAATGTCAATCGTAATAGTCGTATGTTCAGTAAATAGATCGGAGTGCACCGCAGTTGCTTCAAAGAAGTAACAAAATACTGTAATGTAACGTATAGAATTAAGATCCGAAGTCGACCGCGATGCAGTCTCGATCGACCAGCCTCAGAGACCCTCGGTAAGTTTCACCTGTTCTTTTTTCCCCATCTCGAGTGCTATCTCTTTTAAAGGGCCCAACACACACGTAGATGCTCCTAGTCCAACCGGTCCACAGATACAGCCACGCCACCGTGTTCAAGGTGTTCATGGCGTAGCCGAAAAACGTTCTGAGAGTACACGAGGAAGAAGAGATAGAGAAGGAGAAACGGAGATAGATATACTTATATAGGATGTGTGTGTGTGTGTGTGTGTGTGTGTGTGTGTGTGTGTGTGTGTGTGTGTACAAGTGTACGTATATGCATGAAACAGAGACGAGACACTGGCGCAGCAGAATTATTTATGATGGCTGATAGAGACGCGGTTCCGAGGCAATGTTGTCTAAGAGGCAGGAGGCTTCACGCACCGGCATTCCTATCTTCCTTCTTGCGCTCTCCCATTCTTTCCCCCTTTCACTGCCTCTTCGTCTCCTCTTTTCGCTGCTCGCCAACTTCATCCTCCTGCGCACTCGTCAACTTTCACATCTCTATACCTTGAATCGGCTTAATGACGAACAGGCTCGACGCGAAATGCGAATTGTGTATCACGTGTTGTTGTAAGCACGATTCTAGACGTGCATCATTGAGAGGAGCTCTTGTAGATTCAGTATTGTGACAATGACAGAGAAAATAAACCAACAAATAGAAGTAATTTCAACTAGATGTCATCGAAGATATCATTGGTTTTTTTTCTTACATTTTTACGCAAAGGAAAGAAATTTTTTTTTCTGTATCATTTGAAAGTTGATATATGTTCTTCTTAAAAAAATTAAAGTCCTTTTATTCCAGCATTCGGAATTTATTCCATATTCGAAATTTACATAACAAATATACAAGTTCATTCGTCATTTTTCATTTTTTCTTATCTATTTTGTGAAATTGAAGAGAGGTTTGATATACATTTGCATTCTATTAATTATTATTATATATTAATTATTAATTATTATTATATATTAATTATTAATTATTATTATATATATAAGACATTAGCATAAATTTGCTCGAATTTTTACGTGTCTTCTCCGATCGATAGATATTTCTTTTGTTTAATATTTATTCTTAAATGTAAATTCGATTCCTAAATTTTATAGTTCAAACTAAATTATAATAAAAAATAAATGTGCAATAGTCGATACAATTTGGATTCTTTCTTTTTGAAATGGCAACATTGTTAGAGAGTGCATGATTATTTCGTAAATAGTTTGAATCACCTGTCTTAACCGAACGATACATATGTATTGGCGAACAGGGCGAAAATGAATACAAGCAGATAATGACGGTTAAGCGTTTGCCTACGGGAAAGTTATACAGGTCGATTTTTAACGGTGAAGCCCGTACACGCCATGCTTCGTGTCGAGGCGATCATTTTTTTTTAACGCATCCTCGAACACCTGCTCTCTATCCAAGTAGATTATGTTTCCATAATAACGGAGGATAAGTGAGGAATGATCAATGACAGCTAAAAACATGCTTGCAGGTAGAGCGGAAATTTTTACTCTTTTGAAGGTAATGACAATCATCACGTTCGTACGTCATCATTGACTCGCAATTTCATTATGCATTTAAGTTAGTCGTTAAACTATACATCAGGCAGTCACTTTATAACATGAATTATAGTCATAGCAATGTGGATAAAGAAACCTTTTAAGCTGATATTATTAATATACAATCACGAAAGTAATTGTTGCACAGTACGTTATTATATTGACGATTTCTTCATTTTGTTATTCGGGGAAAAATTGTGGTTCCACAAACGCCTTACAGTATTGGCAGTTTCACAAGTAGTTGTTTAAATGTAAATATAAACTATTAGTGTGCCGTATGTAAAACTATAATTTTTAACACCCAGACAACAGTTTGACGAGATCATCGATGTAGCGCACTATTTGGACAATTATTGTAGTTTTATGACTATATATAATTAATTTCAGCAGTAGTAATATTACATTGCTTCTCAACTTAATTTGTGATGCTATATAATCCAGCTTCAATTTTCAGATTGACAAATAATCGGCGCACAGTTACTTGAACTGGAAAAAGTAAAATTCGCACAAAAAAATATTAAGCACCAAGGTCTACCTACTAATTGAATATGGCTTTCTTTGCTTAATTACTCTTTAGATCTGAACCAGTGAATAATTACTGATATCAGTGTCAAGTACGCCACTGGTAATCAGTGAATGAGATCCCTAACCCAGCTGATCTTTATTATGTGATTTAACTAACCTTGTTTTAGTGCATAAGTTCAATGAATATGGTATTGGAAAATTAACATGCAAACATCAGTATTTTAGTTAAATATATAATGCTCAAACATTTTTCCATTTTTAATTGAACTTCACTGATTAGCAGTACCAAGTATGCCACTGAGTAATTAGCGACTATCCATTGATCCAGATTTAGAGAGTGTGTAATCAATTTTCAAGGATTAATAGTAAATATAGCGTGATGTGTAAATATCGTAAATTTGTAATACTTCTTCTGCGCACTGCAATACTATGTCGTTAGAAGAAAGGTTTTTGTATCATTACAAGAAATTCTTTATAAGAAACTTCGTTCCTCCGAACCGAAAGAGGAAGAGGGAACAGCAGTACATTCATCGTACGGCAGGCGAGAGCCCCTGCGCCGCGGTTGCCCCGCAAGCGTAATAACTTAATTACGCGATGCCGCGGCGGGATAACGTTCGGGTGTTAAGCGTGGGGGCCACAGAGGTTAAAGCGGGGCCCCCAAAGTTCCTGCACGCGGGGCAAAGTGGAGGAGGTGGGTGGACGGGCCACTCCGGACTGTAGATACTACGAGAAACGTGGGCGTCTTGCTCTTTGGCCCGCGGGAAGCTTTTTGTGGGGCGGACAGAGCCGCATTCTCTTATTTATTACCCGGAATATTAAGTTACCCACGTTATACCACGGGGCACCGTAAGGCCCCCATGGATCCTCGTAACTATCACCACCACTACCACCACCACCAGCAGCAGCAGCAGCAGCAGCAGCAGTAACAACAACACCGACATCGACTCTGCTTCTCCGCATCGTTTCATTCTTGTCGCTCCTCCCCGATCCGGAGATCATGGATGCGAAGGGCACGATACCCCGTAGTGTGCTCTCTCCGGCTTCACCGGAGGGTACCGCGAAAACTTTCGTGGAAGGGTAGGCACACGGAGAAGCTATCGCGGATCGAGGATCTAAATTGATTTTAGATCTCGGAACTCGATTGGTGTCCGCTACGAGTAACGCGGCGTTAATTAAGAGAGACTGCACTGCCGTCTCAATACAGGTGGATCCTCGTATTATGAAATTACGACGTTATTCCCGCCACCGGTATTTCCATCGAGGCGTTTCGTCGCGCGAAATCGAACGAGCGTATTTGTTTTACGTTAAAATCAGAATATCAGCGGTAATGTCAAACAGTAATGGAATTTTTTATTATAGAGACGTGTGTAGTTTCGCGTATAAAGGAATCGAGTTTTTTTTCCCTTCGAGAATGGCACGTGATCGCGGTTAACCGCAAGTTCTGTGGCAAAAACGGCAAAGCTGTGTGTGTGGAGCGAGGTGCATAATCGAATCGACGACTTGTCACGACCACGATGGAGACAATGTAAAATTTAAAGAGAGACAGGCGGCGTAGGTAAGAGATGCAGGTGGAGGAAGAGGACGATGGTCGGAGCGCGAGAGGAGACGGGATGAAACTGTGCTTTTTGCGTGCACACACGGCGCGGCGGCGGCGGCAAGACAGGGCCAGGTATACTACTCGCGCTAAGGTCGGAATACGAAACAAAAAGAAAAGGGGGAAAAAAAAAGAAAGGGAAAAAGAAAGCGGAGGAAGAGATGCAGGCGAAGGGCCTAGGGTTCGCAGCCTGTTTCGGTCGTTCATAAATCCTCCACCTTAGCTTCGTCCTCTCTTCCCCCTTCCACCATCCTTCTTCCTTTCTTCCCTTTCGCGCTTTCGCACACACACACACACACACACTCAAACGCAACTGCAGCTGAACACGCACCATCACAACCCACCTTACTTTCTTATCCAATTTCTTATCCCTCTTTCTTTTCCCCTCCCGTTCGTCTGCGTCATTATAGTCCGCGGCCTCTCATTTGTTTCCCTGTCTAAGCTCCCATTCTGCAGCGAATAGCGGGGGAAGTCACCCGCACAAAGTCGGGTAGAAGCTGGAGAACGAAGTGAAATGCGCACACTCGGATCTCGGTATGGCGTGCGCAAAATGGGATACGTGACAATGACATAAAATTGGTGCAAAAATAGCGAAGATTCCTTCATCAAAGTGCGAATAAGTTCGATGAATTCATCATTTTTCCTACCCTTGTGACATTTCGAAACGATGCGTCAAAGCTACTTTACATCTACATAATGTTTATCATAAGCTCCTTAAGCCTATTCTACAATTATGTAAATGTAGTTGTAAGTGGTTGTAAGAATTGACCAATCATAATCGAACTCGAGGAGATATTTCGATCGATCAGTTCTTACAATTGCAACCACTTATAACTACGCTTACGCAATTGTAGAATAAGCTTTACGATTCCATAGCTAATCAGAAACGTCAATGGCAACCACGATGCTTCCGATTGCAAAAATCATAAGGAGCTTGCAATAAATAGAAGAGTCTTAAAACATTAACAATATAGGATCAACTTTATAAAATCAAGCACCCTTTCGTCCATCATTAATTGGCACGTGCACTGTATATTACGCATATATTGTGCACGCCTTTAGCTTCGTAAACAGTTCGTCACTGCGCAAATTATCTCAGTTGTTTAATACGAAGATCACTCTCCGAGTTACAGCGAACTTGTCCGAGCGGACCGTGTGACGAGATACTAGCGAGTGCCACTCTCGCGGTTGCACTATAAATACCTATATGCTATTCTCCATTTACCGAAGTCATATGCATCCCGCACGTTTATCCGTCACCGTGCGATTGGATGGCATAATACTCGTATCAAGGAGACACAGTGTCTTGCATTAAGAGCACGATATATCTACCGTGGATCTTTAGGCGGGTCGTCAAGTTTTCCAGAACCGCAATTATCGAATCTCAATAAGGGCTGAACCGAGATCGAGAGTTCTAAGTAGAGTCAATCAATAGCCACTCAAAGTATGTAAGCATTATGGAGACTACATCCCAGCTAAGTAACGCAGGTTCGACGCACACGATCTAATTCGTACGCATCGGATCGCGTATCGATCTCGCGTGCATTTCCGGTGATCGCGATTACATACATTTCACTGATTCAATTACAGGAACGACTTTACGACGCAGTTTCCAGAGCCCGATACGCCCCTGGTGCCTGTTGCATCCGGGGCCCGTGCACGAGGTGCCCGGCGGGGACCCTGGGCTCGCGTTCACGATACGTATCCGCGATACATCGAGAAGGTGATACGCGCTCGCGCTCGCACACACGAGTTCGTGTGTTGGTGCGTTTCGTGGCGGAGGGCAGCGGAGGTGGAGGTGTGTCGACAATCAAGATTACGTGGGCGGATACACGCGCGGCCCAGCGCCGGCGGCTTGGCAGCCCTGTGCGCGTCCCGCTTCTTCTTATTCCACTTTACCTTCTCTCTTCTTCTTCCGTACGTCTCCCATCTCGTCCCGTTCCTCCTCCAGCGCTCCCGGCCGGACCTGGGCCCTGGGACCCCCTTTGGGCCCACCTCGACTCGCTCTCACCACCGACGCGTAGCTCGCGTACCAGTTCCCCATCCTCCCCTCCCCCTCCCCCTCCGCACTATTTACAATTCGCTCAGTATCGCGTGCAAGTGCAAGCATCGAGCGCGCATCCTCGCTTCTATACATTGAATCGTGAACCGGCTACGAGAATTGAAATCGCTTCGCATTTCAAGGGATGCTCGCTAATAAAAGAGGAACGAGATTAGAATTTGGGTAAAAAAAAAAATGATTTCAATGGACAGATGTATTTTTCTAAAAGCTAATTAGGATAAAATGAGAAAATATTTGTCAAACTGTAAAATTATATTGTTAAATATGAATACTGATCGTACATTAATTTCACACGTATGTAACATTTATTTTTATACGGAAACCGTATAAATTTCCAATTTCAATCATTTTTCACGGAAACCGTATATATTAATGAATTTGAGCTGATTAAAACGAAAAAGAAATTGAATATCAATATTCAATTTCTTCATCACAGTCATCGGTATAATATTGTAGTCGCACACGTACCAATTGTAACGCAATTAAATCATAAAATTGTAAACCCGCCTTACATTACTTTTGAAACTTCTGATTGGAATCTCTCCTGGTCTGTGGGACCATCGACAAGGTCTAGAGACACCAAGATCGTATTATCCCTTTTTCTCCCTCGTGCTGTCCTCCTTCGCGCCCGAACACATCACGGTGCGTTAGTGGTGGAGAACGCGAGATAAATTCATGAGCGCGATGTCCTCACGACCACGTAGCCGCGCGCTTCGAGCGGCTTGGCCATGTAAATGTAAAGAGGGCTTTGCGAGAAGCGAACGAGTGGAGCGCATTTTATTGGCGCGCGAACGGGTAAGGTTCGAGAGATGGGAAGGTGGAAAAGAGGGAATCTTGTAGGTTCGCGCTTTTGGACCGATCTTGCCTCGCGCGAGCACACGCGTGTGATTACAGCGTTGTTTGTACAAGTTCTCTTACATACGAAATCGATGAGGTGAAAGAATTTAAGGGAGAGTCGGGACTGAGACAATTTGTATGCAAGATCAAACGTCTACGTGAATTAAATGTCTACTTAAAGATTCGTACCGTCTAAAAAAGAATAAATATTTGCAGCGTCGCGCGAGATGCCTTTGTTGGAATATGTCTTTTACATTCTGCTTCATGCATTACGTTATGGCAGTGTTTTTCACACAATCTTTTTCACAATACATTAAATAACTAACCAAATGTCTCGAGATGCGTCATTAAACGCACATTCTTCAGTATAAATTCTTTGTATCGAATATCGTTAATACATTCACAAGTAATAAGTAAACTACCAAAATGTTTTATTTTTTATCATATTGTTTTAAAAATAATTTATCGCAATGAGATGATGTTGCTTTAATTAAAATAAGAGTAAACATAATATAATTTAGATAATTTTTATCATTTTTAATCGCTTTGCGACACAGCGTGTCTGAGAAACCCTGTTTTATTGCAACAGCACGCATGCGAGAATCTATTTTTAATTAGCAGATTAAGATTTTTTTTTTCAATTTGTATATTAATCGCTAATTATTTCTTGAAATTCTTATATTATTTTGTCTACCGTGAAAGAAACAGTCATCACGAATGCACGTGACTTTACAAATTCGAAAATAAGATGTCTCGCGTCACAAGTTCAATATTGTAATCAACATTGCCGGTGGCAAAGCATATAGGCCTGTCATTTATCCCATATTGCGAGTGTAGATTGGAGAGGGAGCGTAATTTCAGATGAACGGAATGAAGCGTGGTGTCGCGATAAAAAGGGGATTCTTCGTAGTTTTGTGTCATGTTCGCGCCATGTTGTACATTAGGCGTGGGATATACATCTCGCGCCGAGCGGACAGCGAAGATGAAGAGAGAGACGGGCAGATTCGCCAGGTAATTGTACAAGGCAATCACGTACGCGTTACGGCGTTCTACTTAAAAAGCGTGACAAAAGCAGTAGCTCTTCTAACTTCGTACACGGAAGGGAAAGAAAGGGAGATAGAAAGGAGGAACACAAGAGAGGCCGGAGCATAACTAAAATCTTCATCATTGGATCAAAAAAGTTTCTCTCGACGCATCCATGACACAGAGAAAATCGCGAAAGATATTTCAGAGCAATGTTTTCTCATCGTAATTTAAAAAGAGACAAATTTTTTTCAAGTAACGTTTGAAAATGTAAAACCCGAATGTAAAACCACCTCGAGCTTCTTCGTGTCGATAAACGTCCTTCGATTCTTCAGTCAATAGAGTCATTAGTCACGGTTCTCGATGTACCCACCATATTCGTATACCTGCGATCCTCTACGGATGTCGATCTTTTCTGCCTGCACGATGAACACATTCCGTATGGCATTCATCTTAAAACCCTCGTTATCTCCCTTATATTTCGTACCTTTTGGAAATATTGTTTCATATTTTCTGAAAATCACTGAACTAATATTGGATGCAGCAAGAAACACAGACGACACGGTGTAACACGGTGAATTACTATTTCTTGTTTGCCAATGTTAATCCTTAGTACACACGATAATTTTTTCGTTATTTACTACACACAATAGATTATTTGTATCCTGGATTAATTTTCATTACTTCTGCAAATATACAAAAATGATTACGTGATTTTTACATATATTTTAACAGCTTTAGAAAATATTTGTAAAGTTATGTATTTAAAAAAGGAAAGCGTAGAGAGACTATTATTTAATCAGATGCTCCTAGTATTTTAAAGAAGGAAATGCGCAAGACATGAATGATCCAATTATGTATATTAAGAGTTAAACAAATAATCCACTAAGTTCCACAACTAACGATTAACTCTTAATCGAGGTTCAACTTATTCATTGTCCAGTTTTAGAATTGGACAAAGATGAGAAACAAGTTGAACCTCGGTTAAGAGTTAACCATGAATTGTGGAACTGGACCTAAGGCCCGGTTGTACCAACGTTTCTTTGACTTTAAGCAAAGCTCTCTCTCTCTGTCTCTGTCTCTCTTTCGCTTGAAAACGAGAGAGAGAGAGTTTTAAGCTTTGCTTAAAGTCAAAATAACGTTGGTGCAACCGGGTCTTCGTATATTGCACTGTGCCATCTGTATCTCTTGCTCGAAAATCATTATGGCCAATATTCAGATTTCAGGTAGAAATTTCATTCATTTTTTCAACACTCGTTAGACAGTATTAACTCTGTTTAGTAACCGAAAAATAATACTACTTAGGATCTCAATCAAGATCTAAACAATCCACGTTTTCAGAAAACTGTTCGACACGACAAATAAAACGGTTTTCCAGCGTTAAAGAGTCAACAATGAATAATGCAAGTAACAGCGCGTAACATTTTTGCGCACGAATTACTTTGTTAGTGGCGCCTGGTCGACGACGATGTTACCTGCCTGCTTCGCATGTCGATTTTACCGAAACCTGAAAAGGCAGAGACGACAAAGAGAAGCGGCGTAGTTTCTGTGTTACAACCGGAACTCAAAAGACGGTGACTTGGTAAACGTTGCACGTACGAAATCTACGAAGGGACGTATCCTTGTATAATTGAATCCTACGAGTAAATCGCCTGTTCGCTATGTCGGAACGGTGAAGCAACAAAACGCTCATCAAAGAGGTGTCAGCTACATTTTGTTGTTGGATAAACTATTTATGGTAATAAGTTATTTTGTGGAGACACGGTAGGGCGAATATTTGAAATGTAATATTGACACGTTCATCTTCATATTATATAAATGATGTGATTCCATTGGAAAAGTGGAACTGCAAAAACATCTATTTAGTACTGCTCTATAATTTAGTGATAAAATGTTAGAAAATTATTTATCAAGGTTAGAAAAATATTTATTATAAATGGTAAGAATATTAATTTTATTTTAATCTTTATTAGTTTTTCTTTTATTATTCATCACGCACTTAATCACGAAAATTATTATTTGTTACGCTTAAAGATATTTTTATTTTATTTTAATTTAATGTTCACTTGGTTTTTTCATTATTTATCACGCACTTATATTTTTTAATTCCACATTAGTGTATAATTACGCTATCTGCTAAGCAGATTTCACATCGCTTTTGGAATCTTCTTCGCAATCGCAAAAGATACGTTGGGCAGAGGTGGAGAGCCGTGATAAATCTAGCGGCTGATGCGATAAATTTCTTTCGCAGAAACACAAAAAGCGCATTAACTTTATTCGATTATGTACCACGCGACAAAACTCCTAATCGCGTTACTTGTGGAGAGACTAAACGGAGTAAAAAGGAAATAATTGAAAATAATCATAGCTGCAAAAAAGAATGATTTTTCTGAAAAATATTCACAATCTGGTTGGATATAGATTTGAAAATAATTTTATTGAAAACTCAAACTGATTACTAAAATATCAATTTTTTTGCAACATTGCTCGTCATTTTTGAATTTTCAATAAAATTATTTTAATGCTCCAACTTTATTTGCAGATATGTATCCAGCGAAATTTTTAATTAAAAAAAAAAACCGATTGATATTCTTGATCTGCGGCTAAGAAATTTCGACATCGCGTGATAGCCAATAAAGTCTCATGCAAATGTAATAATATAAACGTGAATATAATATATGAATGTCAAAAACTCAGGTAGTAGCGGCATACATTTGTAGTTTACAGTGATATCTAAATCTCAGAATCTCGGAAGAAAAGTATCCCGACGTGTGTTAATAGCGTAGGCCGCTAATTCGCGTATAACTTACGAGCGGCACAGTCTGTCTTCTACGAGGTATCCGAGGACGAATCTCTGACTCAAATGAATTAAACGCATGTATGCGAGACGCGCGCTACGCAGCGTTCGAATAGCCTATAAATAACAGTACGAGCGAGCATATAGTGCGCCGTTAGGCCGGATTTGCAGCAAAGGCGCGGCTCCGATCGATCCGCGACGTTTCGCATATCGATAGACCGGCGACCGATCTCGCGTGTAAATACCTTGATTAACGAGGCTTTGACTGATCGTAATCGAGTTTTCCAAACTCGTCTTGAAAGCATCGCACCGATTCTTGAGCGCATAGTCTTATTCCCGTAAGACGCGTTTTCCAAGTCTCACTCGTCGTCTTATTGTTACTCTCTGCTGTTATAACGCATGTTATTATTTTTCAGACTATATATATATATATACATATAATCGATATAAGAGCTTGATTGTAAAGTAACCTGCTAAAATAGTTCATAAACAATGTGAAGAAAGTTTTTAGAATTCTGCATATGTTCATAACGATTTCTCGCTACGCGAAATTCACTCGACTCGTCGAAGTCGCAGAGGGGTGTACCCTCGAAGGGTCTCAAGGCGCGCTAAATATAAGACTATACGACTCAACCCCGCGATCCCGCGCATAAACGCCAGTCGCGGAACTATATCTGCGAGTTCATCGAAAATAATTCCAGCCTTCAGGCCCGCGACGTTTCACGACTTTTCGTAGTAGGGGTTTAAGGCATTCACTACGTTCGTACTATACTGTCTAAATCACCGACACTTTCGAGTTGAGAAAATGCGATCCTGGCGTAGGGCCAGGATCGCGATCATAGATCACCTCGCGAAGAGTGTGCAGAGTTGCGAAAAATTACCTCGAGCTCGGCACAGAGTTCCACCGACGATGCACGGCATCAACGTCAATGACTGGCTTATGGCGTAAGTCATCGTAGAAATCCGCGAGAGATATGAACGTGAATAGCATTGTTCATTTCCACTTTCGTCACCGACTCCAAACGTTTTCACAATAGCTCGCCAAGAAGATAATCCAAATCACGCAACAATAATGATAATAAAAAAAATTGGTGATCCCTCAGTGTCACTTTCCTTGAGTCATTATCTCCATTTTTCTTCCTTCTCCTCTTTTTTATGGTCGCGTTTGAAGCGCGTGCCACTCACACTGCCGTGCACTCTTTGCACCATATGGTTTCCTTTTCCTTTCTACATACTGTCCTCGCAACAGCGGCAAACGACACAGCGATAAATATTATAACTTGAGATCTCGTGAATACCCCGCACTTTCAACATCTTCAAAGCTCGCCGTACGTCCTTTGGATAACGTAGAAAATAATTGCGCCACTTGATCCAGCCAATAATACGAGTATTAATGATGTAGGATTCGTTGGGAATCCTATCATAAAAATTGATACAACTCTCATTATGAAGCGTCAATTTTTTGACGAGTCACAGGATTATCGTTTGGCAAATTATAAGGAGTCATCTTACATCGACTTGCGCATATCCGACCGTAGAGAGGGATGAAGTTTGGCCTAATCTCTCGCCTTTCCACATCGCGCTGATCGGCTTTCGGGCTCGTGCTTAAGCCGCATCCTTTTACCCCGTTTCGGCTCGGCCCTCGACTCACACGAGCTTCTTTCCGTCGCGTCGTCGTGCTCTCTATATTTCTTTTTCAAGTTCCGAGGCAACAGGGAAACCGGGCAGATGTTCTCGGGCACCGCTTAGCTCGCCTCATTACCACGAGTCACGTTAATGAGCTTGCGAACCTTAATTCTTCACCCAGCTTCGCTCCGACCCTTCTCCTCCTCTTTCTGCCTCCCGAGATTAAACCGACCGAGACGTCGCGTGTCTGCTCGGCGATCACTGAATTATTACCGCCGAAATTTCAAGGAATTCCCATCTATTCGATAATTCTAATTATCGCAAGCTGTACTTCTGTTGTGCAATTTTGCAATGAAAAGTTTACTGTGAAACTAATCGAAATCACGCTAAGCTATGCTTTGTACTAATTCATACGTATCACATTGACTTTAGAAGCTATAAACGAAAAATATGAGATCGTGAGAGAGACCTTAAACTTTCGAAAGAAATTATTAGAAATCAATGAGAATCAGCATTGTTGAGCGCCGTCAAGAAAGAACGAGCGGTGATCATAAGAATCTCAAGAAGATCTCTGGGTTGCTGAGGCGGATGGGTCGTAGATAAAGATAGATGTGTCGGTTTCCGGTGTGTCGAGTTAACGACTCGAGTTTTGTCTGTCGGTGGGGGCTGTTTCGGCAGGGAAAGCTGTGGCGTGGAAATGAGTGGAAGAAGAAAATTACGGATGGATACTCATGTGTGCGAGACGGAGAGAATGAATTTCGAGAGTACGGAAATAAAGAGTGTGAAAATAATAGAAACAGTAAATAAAAAGAAGGAAGAAGGAAAAAATAAATTTTCCCAGATATATATGTTTTTCATAGATAAGCGAAAGTTATCTTATGTTTCATATTATTAGATAAAATAATTAGCCTGAAGATAACTTTTGCGAGAAATATTTTAAAATATTTCACCGAAGAAAATAAATCAGGTACGTTGGGTGTCTTTGGTTGCATGGATATTTTAAAAACTCGCAGAGTGTGACAGACGCTTAAAGTTGCGAAGGGAGAAGAAAAAGAGTAATAGAAAAGGAAGGAAGAACAGCAGCCAGAGGCAGAACCATACCTCGAGTCATCTGGCAGTCAGCAGGATTGGAAATAGACACAGCTCGCTCTTTCCCTTTCTATCTTTCTTCCTTTCCTTCTCTCTTCCCAGTACAGGAACTCTCAATCTCCGTCTCTCTTTCGGCTATTTCTCTCTCGGTGCGAAAAGAAAAAACGGAGAACATGAGTACGCCAAACCCGGCGGAGTCGACGATGTTTTCATTGTAACGGTGTCCCCGGTCCCCCCTGATTCTTTCAGTCGACTTTTTTATGGGATCCACTACTAAGCAGCCTGTCAAAGCGTTCTAATTTTTGTCCCGGCGTCGCCGCTTTATTAAGGGAAATAATTTAATCGTTAGAGAAAAAATGCATGATTATTCACCAATTAACTCCAAACGCTAGTATTTTCGTTGTTCTATGTAAAGTAATTAATATTACTATAACAAACGTAGTTATTCGATGATTTACACAATCTCTGGTGTGTAATTTAAAAGCGCTAATACCGTGAGGTATTTTTGCATTTTCTTGTCCTATTAGAGTTACGGGACGCAATTGAGAGATCCCTCGACCTGTCAACGAGTATCGTGACAAACGTTTTAACACGTTCGACCATCGTAAGCGGGCAGCCAACAGGCAGTAATCAAAATCCGTGGACACTGAGCAAAGTCAAACAGCCGACCCGGTTGTCTTTACTCAGCAAACTCGTGGAAGCGCGGAGCCAATATTTAGACAGCGACCGACTCAAACATCGTAATCCGCCTTAAAACGTTGCGACACGCGCCAATCGTCTCTCCATCCCTGTTCCGCGGGATACTATTTACTTTATCATTCGCAACGCACCGTAATCACTGCCGGCTAATTACATCTTTATATTTGTCTCGTGATATTGGGACTTCTTTCCACATGTGGTCCTCTCCTTTCCATTTGGCTGCGAGATTCGATTAACTAAGAAAATCTCATTCTCTCGTGACCTCGAAGAGAAGTGTCGACCTTCTTCATAACTTAGCTACAAATCCGTTTCGATTATTAATGTATGACATGTGAGATTTTTGGGATTCAGTACAAACAGACCACTTGATCGTGAATTGGCCATGGCTGATTGTCAGCGCGGATGGCATATTTATGAGAAACTTTTAAAAGAGAGTCCATAATGGTATTTAAAGGAAGAATACGAAGGAATAAAGAAAGAACATACAGAAAAACCACTTTTGCTGAAGTACCTAAAAATGTAGATAAAGAAAGATTTGAAAATAATTTCGTGGGATCGTCAAAATAACTAGGTAAAACGCTTCAACATTGATAGCAATGCTGCAATAAAATTTCCTACCAGTTTAAACATCCTACATAATTATATTTTAATGATCCAAACAAAATCATCTTCAGATTTGAACCTAGCTAAATTTTTAGATTTTAGCAAAATTGTTCTTTCCAGTTTCGAGATTATTTTTCGACACTTAAAATTTTTCGAATAAAAGATGCAATGTATCTTCTTTTAACTTGTATTTGTTTTTAAAGCATTCAAAAACCTATTGCTATACATAAGTTTGCGTACATTTATTTGAAATACATTGATACAGCATCATAATATTTGATATTAAAGACATAAGCGCACGTTTACCGCCTTGAAAGACCCAACTTTACTCGCACGAGACTGCTGTTAATGAAATCTGTGTGCGGAAGAACCCGGACGTCGAAGGAAGAGGATCTTTGAAGGCACTGGACACGCATCGTTTCTCGATGTTTCGAGCGTGGCGAATTGCCATCGTTCAAAACGAGACGCACTGCCTCTTTTGCGGCAGTTTGTCTCCTCTCTTCTGGATCACGATCCTCCTTTCTTCGAAGTGAACGAGCGCGCGCATTGTGACGTCAGTGAGAATGACAAACAAAAACGCATTATCTTATCCCGCGAACAAAGTTATACTTTGATCATATGACTGTGCCATTGATGGAAGACACCTGTCTGTGTCAAGAAGCGACACGAATAGAAGCTTTGACGAAGAGACACGCGCCATTTGTCGCGTTCACGAAGTGTGTCGTAATTTCATCCGTCAAACGTGAATGCTTTTTTTCTCTCTCCCTTCGCTATAAATCATAAACGTCTCGGTAGAAATATGTTTCGTTAATGAGAATTATATACAGGGAAGAACAGTATTTATCGATCTATTAGCAATTTTTGCGAATGGCTTTTGCCAGGGTTGCCACAAAACTGGAAATCAGGGAAATCAGGGAAATGCAAAGAAAATTGAAAACAACCAGAGAAATCAGCGAAAAGTCAGGGAATTTTCTGAAAAATTAAAATTTTTATTTTTAAAAAACTTTGATATGCTTACATCACACACATGCAATTTTGGAATACTATCAACTTAAAATTGAACAATTAAATGCAAGTAGTGTTAGCAACATTAACAATACATTACTATGTTAAGTTGCTCTTTCAACAAAATTATATTCAACGATTTCCAAATCAGAACAGATACAAAACATTTCAAAATATTATTTATTGAAAGTCAGGGAAAATCATATGAAATTTTATCTGGAAATTACAGAAAAGTTATGAAATTTTAAGACAAGGAATTTGTGGCAACTCTGTTCACTCTTTTATAGTGTGGCGATTGCATCGATAAGTAGATCCGCGAAAGCAGTCGTCGTGACACAAACACACAGACACTCGAGGAACACGTAGAGACAGTTACATACGAATACGTTGGCTGCGAAAATAAGAACTGTTAGGTATTTAAATCCGTAAATTTCTTTCTCTAGTTTTTTTCTCATCCTAGTCTTTATATTGGTGGCATACAAAGGTAAAGGCTAGACGAATGACAATTCGGAACGCAGGAGAAAAAAAAATTGTATTTCATTAATCTGTGCTGTAAATCTACAGGGAAATAATTATTGTCACGCGTTATAATAATTTAAAGTTTAAAAGTTAACGACAGCGGACAATAAATACATGAATAATAATATTTATAGGATGGAAAAATTTCTATAGGATATATTTATAGGATGGACAAAAGAGTCGACCAACTGACGCTGACAGATACACATTCTGCATACATTATAATTCTCCGGTCGATTCCGAGTACGCGATACTTTCTTCGGGGTACTTCAACTTTAGACCGTACCGATCACACGCTATTGCTTATCAGAGTGAATAGAATCGGTTGAGTATCAATTCGCATAGATTTGACAATTTCGCGTTGTTATTTATTTTATTCTTATGTTACGTTGTTTCTCTTTTCTCTTTTCTGTTTCGTGCGAATAAACTTTGTCGATCAAGCCGATGTCGGATCTACTTTCTTTCCTTACCTTGATGATACCCATCCATATATACGACGGAGATTACAATTCGACCGCGCGCAACACACCAAAATAGATATAATAGTCACGAATGAATTAACGTTGCAATTAATTTTATGTCAACTAATTAACTTTATGCTTTTCAGATTATCCAGCAGCTCGACAGCGATTGGAACACCCGGTAACGGCAGCGGGGGTGGCGGCGGAGGCGGAAGCGGTAGCGGAGGTAGTGGAGGCAGCGGAGGCGGTGGAGGTGGGACTACCGGCAACGGGACTTCCGGTGGTGATTTTCTACGTAGAAGTCATCCCCTCGCGGAACATACGGCCCTACATCCCGCTTACCGGATCAACTACATGGACCATCTCTACCATCAGCTCCAGGCCTCCACACACAGTCCCAACGCCTCACTACACGGTAATTATCCGATGTACACATATAGATAGAAGTGTTAACGAACAGAACAGGGCACAGAAAAACTATGCGCTATCCCTTCTACGATGAATTGGAAAGCTCCGTAAAGGAGACCCGCATTTCCGCCTCCGGAAGTCTCTCCTCTAGCGCTACAAAAGCGCTTCTAACCCGATTCATCACGCATGATCTGTGTCGTGGTAATAAAGCGCTTTACTTCCCTCTTCGAACTGACAACTAAGACGGTGTCCATTTCGTTGACACAGCCAATCCGTCGTTGTATTTAACGCGAATATTATTTTCTTTTTTCTGTTTCTAGGACTGGGTGGTTTGGGGCCCGAATACCTCTTACACGCGGCAGGTCCTGCCAGCACCCTCGCATCGTCCGAATTCCCATTCTCCATTGATGGTAAGTCCAATAACGTGTATCCTCTCTTTAATGTTCTATGCTAACGTGTGTACGTGTGACTGAGTTATGTATGCCGTGCCTAGCTAACACACATAGGTATAGTGGCACTACCGGCAGGTAGGAGATCGACTGGTTAAGAGGCCGAGAGGCTAAAAGACGACCGAAAGGGTAAACGGGGCCTCGTTAGCCGCCACCGCCGCATAATTGAATCGACTCGGAGCGACACGACCTCATTAACACCTTAGCGCCTACCCTACAGGTTGTCTCACATTTCCTCTTCCCACCCTCTTTATCTTCTCTTTCTAATTCTCTTTCTAATTCTCTTTCAATTTCTTCATTATGCGTAATTTACACATATGTATGTATGCGTATGTGAACATACCGTGATATATGCATTTGTATGACTATAACATGTATATGCGTTTTCAATAATCATGATACTGTAATTGAACGCTTAAATTTCCTATCTAGCTATCTTAACGTCAAAATATTGAATTCAAAACATTAAGTCTCTTGCGATAGCAGAAAGCTATTTATAAGATGTGTACGTTTGTGTAGATTTGTATGAATATGTATGTTTTCAATAATCATGATACTGTAATTGAACATTTAAATTTTCTATCTAGCTATCTTAACGTCGAAATATTGAAGCATTTAAAACGTTGAATCTAAGTCTTTTGCAGTAACAGAAAACTTTATTAACTATTTATAAGGTATACGAAGTTAAGAGTTGAAATGATCGCGGTTTTCGATTTAGCACGAGGGCAGAACCTGTTTGAAAAGCGCTATAGTTGCCGTGGCATGCTTCGCGTAGTAGCATCGGAGGAGCCGCGCCGATCGGAGTGGACGATTGCACCAATTTACATGTCTCAATCCCATGTTCGAACTGCATGCGCGAAGGAGCGAAGAGAAGAGCTGGAACATATCGAGCGTGTCGGGGTCCTGGAACTCGCGGAGAAAAGGGGTACTTTGGTAGATCGAGCGAGGGATGAACGGTAAGGAACGAAGGAGAGCCCACATTCGCATATTCATTAAAGTCTGCGAGAACTCTGCGACGCGATGCAAACCGGATATGGTGGAACACACTCTTTGGCCTCTCACTGCAGAGACCTAAGATAACCGATTCCCATCACGAGTCTGGGTATTCGATCGACACGTAATAAATTATTTTATTTCAATCGCCAATTCGCCATTTGCTGCCTTTTTGAAAAACAATTAAGAAGATTAATTTGTAGAAGATATAATTTCTCTGACATCGCAAATGACAACCGGATCGAATGTAACATCAGAAAACCGCGACACTAAGCTTGTGAAAAAGCAAGTGTAGCAATGTGAGCCGATAAATCGCTCATTGAGCTTGCATCCCATGTCATGCGGAAAAACCGCACAGCAGTTTAAGCCGTCGGTTTTCGTTCCGCTGCCGTCGCCGTTGACCACCGTAAATTTGATCATTGACCGAATTAATAACCGATGAAGGGGACAAAGCGGAGCACTCCGTGCGGGCCGGTGCGACGAGACAAGGAGGAGAAGGAGGAGTAGAATGGGTTTCGCAAATAAAAAGAAAAAAGGAAGAAGGCGAGCAAGGGGATCTCCAACTGCGAGTAACTTTATACTCGTTGTGCGCGAACGAGCGATCAACCGAGTGGAAATTGAGGAGAAGGGTAGGCTCGCTTCTCGTGCTCGTCTTCTGTGTGTATCGCGTTGCTCCTTACACAGAAGAAGAAGAAGAAGAAGAAGAAGAAGAAGAAGGGTAAAGAGGGAAGAAAGGATGAGAAGGAATGATGGAAGAAAAAGGGGTACGAAAGCGAGGTAGAGAGCACTCGCGGCTTAATCCCGCGTTGGCAGAGCAAGAAATCGTGTTGGGGGAGGGAAGGCAGGAGGAGAGAAAGAGAGAGAAAGAGTTGATAGTGCCGAGAGAAGGACAAGAGAGCGTAACCGCCACCATGTAACCAACGATGGTAAGTACAAGCGAGCCGCCACCATGCTCTTAAGAAAGTGGTTTGTATATTACGTCGTTACGCTGCGGTCACAGGCAAATCGCCGCTAAAACGTTCAAGCCACAAGATCGGGCTCTCCTCTTAAGTCTTCTCGACTCTCCTTTCCTTCTCTTCTCTCTCTCTCTCTTTCTCTCTCTCTTTTTCTACACTCAATATTCTTGGTTCTTCTCAATCTTCCATCCGACTACCTATGTACCCGATTACCACCTCAGTGGTGAATGTTAAAATGCATGTTCCGAGAAAGATCATGTTAGCACATGACAGTGGTAATTAAATTATAAATTCTGTCAGTTTTCTGTTTGACATCGAAATAACGAGTGAATGAGATTGAAAAAGTAATTGGTAACTGAAAGTTGAAAGTTTCTATTTACATGAATATCAAGTTAAATTCGTCCTTTCCTTCAATTTCAGTTTCGGCATCGTCGCGACTAGGAAGTCCGCGAGCCTCAGCGATCAGAGCAAGTCGGAAAAGAGCACTCAGCAGTTCACCGTATTCGGATAGGTTCGATATCGACAGTATGATTCGATTTAGTCCTAACAGCTTGGCGTCAATCGTCAATGGTTCGCGAAGTAGTAGCGCAAGTGGAAGCTATGGACATCTTTCTGCTGGCAAGTAAAATTTCTATTTATAATTTCAATTATACACTATTACATTTCAATTATGTCACTAACATAAGTAATTAATTCATATATATATTTTTATTGACAACACCTTGACAAACGCCTTGATTATTGAAATAATAATTTATGCCTTTACGTCAATAAAAGTATACATGAATTAATCACTTATGTTAATGATTAATATTACAGCCCGTTATACAATATAGACTTTAATTGAACAACACTTTTTTCTCAGTGTGCGGACATCAAACAACTTAATCTTTAATAAACTTTTAATAAGATATTAGTAAAGATATTTCTTTACTAATATTTTCATTCGTTCATATCTGGAATTCTAATTGTTAAAATTAGGAAAGATACAGCATAAGTTAAACCAAGATTACAGTCAATCTAAATTGTGGAAGAAATGGATGTAAATCAGTTTAACCCTCACGTGATTTACGGGTCAAAAAGCAAATGTATACTGTCAGTGCCGCTCTAGCAAACAGATATGCTTTTAAAGAACGATCGAAGACGATAGGCGGCGACGTATTACAGTACCAGAGCATAAAGCCATTATATAGGCGGTAACCTTCTTGCTCGCGAGTTAAGAACGCCCGGTAATTTGCGATTAAATGAAGTAATTAATGAATTAAAATTCAGACGGCGTGGCATGCCGATCGTTTGTCGGCGTTGCATCGTCGAATACCCGCAGGATGTTGCCGCTCGTTAAATTTGCCTTCGATGCATATGTCATTGTAAATACACATCACCTGTATCGTTGTGTCTCCTCTTTTATTTATTTCGATTCTATTCTTTATTGAAAAATAATTTTCAACCTTCTTAATTTACATTTCTATAATTTTTAACGGAAATTAAATTCACCAGAATTCTTTGATGATATTTCAATCGTTTATAATATTTATTCTGAATTTGAGTGAAGCTATGTCAATCATAATAGCGATAAAAACATAATCGTAAATATAATTAATGTATAAATATGTAAAATTACATTCGGATGAATGCAAGCTTCTTCGAGTTACCATGTATGCATAGTATAATATAATAGTACAGTTCTACCTACGCACGGTTACTTTATGGTTTCGTAACAGAGGCTCACGATTGAAATGCAAGCTTAGCCTACGTGCCGGAAGTTCGACGTGTCGTGCTCGGACTGTCAAAAGAACGGACATACGGCCCGATTTCGTTGTTATTCTTATATCGCAACCATATTTGAGCGATTCGATGTAAAGCATTAAACATCCGATACTCGTAAACTGCTAAAGGTTCGTAAACACCTAAACATCTTTCAAATCATAATTTCATCATAATGTCTTCTGTAATATCTGAAGATCTTTTATTTTGAATATATTATTGCTGTAAAATTAACACATTCTTGGCATTATGGCGGCGAAACGAACTCCACATCCATATAACCATATAAGATATAGATAAGAAAACTACATAGATAGTGCTTTATAAAATAAATCGTGTCATGTATAACATGTTACATGTATCAATAATTAATCAATCTACATTGTATTGTAGCAATGAGTCCAGCATTAGGCATGCATCCCGCCAGCATGACGCCGCACCTGCAGCAGTTACAGGCTCACCTTTTGAGTCGCGCGGCCGCGGTGGCGCTTTTACCTCACACACATCCCCTTCAGCCACCCGCACCACCGCCGCCACCGCCGCATCCTCATTCTCACCCCCATGCTCACGGACTGTCCTCTCATTCGCAATTGTACCCCGGTGTGCCACCTCATTCCACGTCGTCGGCGACGCTCAGTCCGCACGGAGCCGGATTGCCCCCGAAGAGTGAGGTAAGCGAAAAAAAATTGATAAGACTAACAATATCCACAGGTAGCATGTAAGTTCCAAAATCTTGGATGTTCTTCTGTAAATAATAAATGTTATAACAGGTTGTCACAAATTCCTCATCCTAAAATTCCATTACTTTTCCCTGATTTCCAGACAAAATTTCATGATTTTCTCTGATGCTTCACAACAACATTTTGAAATATTTTGTATTTTCGTCTTGATTCGGAGATCATCAAATATTTTGTTGAGAGAACACTTTCACATAGCAATGTAAATTATTAATGTTTGCATTTAATTGCTAAGTTGATAGTAGTTCCAAAAGCGCATAGATGTGATGTACACATATTAAATTCCTTTAATCCCAAGAATTTTAATTTTTCAGAAGATTCCCTCACTTTTCCCTGATTTTCAATTTCC
>NW_017304438.1:5935680-5942411 GCF_001594115.1 Trachymyrmex septentrionalis | reverse complement strand
CCCAAGAATTTTAATTTTTCAGAAGATTCCCTCACTTTTCCCTGATTTCCCCGTTTTCAATTTCCTTAACATTTTCCTGGTTTCCAGTTTTGTGGCAATCTTTATATATATAATTAAGTCATTTTGATGGCAAAATTAATATGACACTTAAATCTATCGTGTTAAATTTAACTTAATTTGAGTTGCCACTACTCCTACCCATATATAGAGCCAATTTGTTATTATACAGTGTCAAATTTAACTCAAATTAAACTGTTTTAAACTGTTTAAATCCACTATTTTAGTAAATAGTACTCAAAATAACGATATATCGAGTAGAAGCAATGGTGACTTAAATTAGGTTAAATTTGACGCCTATAGATTTAAGTGTTAGATACAGTGAGAGTATTGTATGAACAGACGTCTCCTCTGGACAGGAGGAGAGCGCAATATGCTCGCAATAGCAAACCCGGGAGTGCCATTTGATTGTTATTGCGAGTCGAGAGTATAGCGATATACGTTCGGTGGCCCGTCATCGATATTCATTGGGAATAAATAATTGTACTCTCGTACCTCCCATCAGATGCCCGCTCGACCTTTCTTAGCTACGTCCCGTTGGCTTCGTCTAACGATGGGCGACAATGGAACAAAACGAAGACAGAGGAGAGAAAGAGAGAGAAAGAGAGAGAGAGAGAGAGAGAGAGAGAGAGGAGAGAGACGGAGAAAAAGATTGGGTTACTCTCTCGCGAGTGGGTCCTCGGGTTACAAGCAATCTCGCGCACATTATTTCGTTCGATTCCACCCCCTCCTAACCGTACCTTTATTTTCCCACCCACCCGATCCTTCTTCCTTCTTTTACTCTGACCATCGCTTCCTCGTCTTTGTCGTTTCCTCTCTACCGCCATCGTCGCGGCGTGGACCCGCGCTGATTTATTCGCATCCGCGCGCTCGCCGACGTAGGCGCGGCGTTTTCATTTTCTGCCCCGCGTCCACACGCTGTAAAGTTTACCGACGTGATTTGCATCAGTTTGCATTTTGTTTCCATCGTCGTGTTCTCTTGTCGTCGTGCTCCTATACGCGCGTCGCGTACCTATACGAACGCGAACGACCCTCGCGATCCATGTTTATGCGATATTTTTGTTATGGAGATATGTATATTTGTGCTAGCAAGATCAAACAGGTTTCTCTATTTCTCAATCTTTTTCATTGCCTTTTAATACCGAATATATTCGCGTTTTTAAATTCACTAATGAGGAATCATTTATATGTATATTAAAGATATACAAGTCAAATTATCCTGAAATATAAAAGTTGCTACGTAAAAGAGGTTATTAGGATACTAAAAGTTCTCACGTATCATTAATTTTTTTCTATTAAAAAATGTATCGTTTTACTAAAAGCACTTATTATTATTATTATTATTTTTATATCTCTTCTAGTTTAAAAACTGATTAAGTAATAAGAATTTCTGCTGAAAGATTTATTACGCGTGATAATAAGAAGCAAATAAAATATTCTTAAAAATGCTTGTGTGTGCATTAAGCAATATGACATTTTACATTTCGAATCTTATTTTTATTGATCTACTTTCAAATATAGCAACCAGTGCGCTTGAATACCTACTTATCGTCTGTCAACCTGTAACATAGTGCAGAGGTGGAGAAACCTGCACGTACGCATATGACCTCAATTAACTATTTGAAGTTATGTCTCTATCAGAGAGAGAGAGAGAGAGACTAAGATTGAAAAGAGGAAAGAATATTATATATAATAGCAATGCGATTTATGAGTTTGCAGTAATGAATCTAATCATTGCGTTTATAAATACGATAATTGTGAAATTATGTGCGTCACGCGATACAATATGAATTCATAATAAATTGATATAATTATATTGTAATTAAAAAACGATTGGAACTTTCAATTTTCCTACCCAATGAAAATACTATACTCTCAGAATTACAAGCATTTACATTCACGATTCCAAGTTCTCCGAATATTTGAATAATAGAAAATACATACATTAGAGAATATATAGTTAACACCTTTCTTATTTTCACGCGTACAGAGCGTAGAGTCATGCAGGAAAGCATCGGAATCATCGTCTCGCTCGGTGACAGCCGAGGCCGATACTTCCTCGAGGCGGGCTGCCACCAAAGTTAAGAGGGAACCAGCGACGACGACAACCAACGCAACCACCACTACCGCCCCACCGACTCATCCTCAAGGTCTTAGTCCAAGCGAGGACCTCAGAGATGAACCTGGTGACTTCATCGAAACGAATTGTCATTGGAGAGACTGTGGTCTCGAGTTTCCTACACAGGTAATATGCGGGCATATGATGATATCTTTATCATTTATCAAGGCAAGAATGACAGGATTACAATTTTTATACTGCAATTTTTGAAACTTCAAAACGGAACATTAATAGGAATAATTAATTTTACGTGTATTGAGAAAAATGTCGGTTTGGAAAATGGACGAATTAGAATCAATAAAAATTCTGGTTATTCCAACTAAAATTCTAGTAGTTTAACCAGAGAATTTCTGATTCGTCCATACGTTTCAACCATAATTCAAATTAATCCAACTAGATATATTTCTCAGTATAGCGTTGAGATATTCCTTGAAATTATTTAAAGAGAAAGGGAGAGAGTCAAAGATATAACACGATAATATCACTATCTGTACATCTCAAGGAAAGGCTCCGTCTTATCCACATTAATCTGGCATGCATCTCCTCCCAAACAGGATGATCTCGTGAAACATATCAACAACGATCATATACACGCCAACAAGAAGAGCTTTGTTTGCGGTTGGGAGGAATGCTCGAGGGAGGAAAAACCCTTCAAGGCTCAGTACATGTTGGTCGTGCACATGAGAAGGCATACGGGTGAAAAACCACACAAGTGTACCGTAAGTAAAGTACTTACTTGTTTCTCTCGACCGAAAATTTTTTGTATTAATCAATTATACATAAATGCGTGTTATACACAAATACTTGTGAGAAATGACTTTCAAAAATCTTATAAATCGCGCTATTCAGCGCAAGTTTTATTTAACCTGTGTTGCAGCTAACTATTAAAAAAGTTTAAATAAAAATAGCAGTCAATTATAGAATTTAACATATCAATTTAAATATATCTTATTTTTAATAAGATATCTTTAATAAGATTTTTTTAAATAAGATTTTCTTTAATATAAGATATCTTTAATAAGATTTTTTAAATAAGATTTTTAATATCTGTATTAAAAACAATTTTTGTAAATTTAATTTTTATTAATAAAAAAGTCAAACTTACATAATTATTAAAATTGTTCATATTGTATGATTTAATAATGGGCAAGTCATTTTACTAAATTTATGTTTGCGTTTCTTCGGTAAGTTTAAATAAATTTGCGTATAAATTATAAATACGTACGCATTAAAATTATTAGAGAATTTTCTATAAAAATAATAATCGTTATTTAAGATACATATACTTATGTATATGTATTGAAGACATAATACATATATATATACACAACAAATAATATATATATATAGATAATATATACATAAAAATATGCAAAAATTCAATTGGTATACATAATTGCCGTTAGCCAAAAAAATATCAAATTTATATACAACATGTGTGTTTTGTGTAAAGATAATCTTGAAAGATTTGTTAACTATACTATAGTACTTTAGTTATTCGACCTTTCTTACCAAATTTTAAATAATCACAAAATTTTTGGTATAACTTTTTAAATTATTATATTTTGTAAAATTTGGAGACGTAATTAAAAGAAAAGAAAAATATTTTTTATTTTTTTTTAAATTATTTCTAGACTTTGTAAAATTTCAAGAAAATATAAAAAAATAAAGACTAAGATTTTTTTATTTAAATTAATATTCTATACATTTATTACTAAATTTGAGAAAAAATGAGAAAACGAAATTAAAAGAGACGAGAAAACGCTTTTTCATTCAATTTTTAAAATTTTAAAAGAGAATAAGAAATTATATTTTTTAATTTTTCTCCTTCTACTCGAATTAATTCTGAATTTTTGAGGAGACTCACCGTTGGGTTGAATTGCGTTCATTTTGACTGTCACAGCAATTTCTCGTACCACTCCAATACAATCGTGAATCGATCGTTCGTACATTTACCGGCACTCTCGACGTTCAATCATACTTGCGACTAATGCGTGTCCGTATGTAAATTCTTCCAACAGGAACAATCATGAGCGAGATTAATTAAGAATGATCGTCGTGACGATCGTCCGTGAGTGCATTCGTCACTCCTCACTTGTTACGCGCGACGCGTTCTCGATCGGCGCAAGCGTTCGAAATTCCGAGAAATGTCGACGCGTCTGTCAACAAGACACAAGAGAGATTATTCGTCTCGATTAAACCGTCGCGGTGTCGCGATGGCTTGTCTCCGACATCCCATTGCTTTCCGAACCTTTTCAAACACTCGCCAGAGCGAAATCGCAAATCAGAAAATGAAGGTTGCAAATGGCTTGGCGTCTTTTCGACGACCCGACACGACGCGATGCGACGCGACGCAACGTCAGTCACGAATGCTGAGACTATTAATTACGGCTGTCTAGTCGCGTGATTCGTACAACGGGACGATTAACGTCGTCAAATGCGATGTTCTCGACATTCGTTCGTACATTCGTTCGGAACTCATAATCGCCGGAAACAGACGCGAAAATCATGGTAACAGTATGAAGTTACGCACAGACTGATCAGCACGGTGATGCGGCGCGTTTTCAAAATTGATCGTTGATCATTGGCTCGTGGAGTATCGATCGACGCGGGAAATATAACGCGATCATGATGAGACGTCATTAGAAAATAAACATCGTTGGTAACTATAAAAAGCCTAAGGAACATGATTTCCGATTGAAATTATTTTGTTTTCTCCAGAAAACACAACAGAAATCTAGAAAATAATTGAATAATTGAATAAATAAGAAAGTTTTTAATGCAACATGCAGCATTTCTTTTTTCTTCTTTTTTAAATGTTTTTCTTTTTATTTATTTTAATGTATTTACTGGTTGTCGAATAGCGTATTCGAATTAATCTATACGCTTATACTATATATAATTAATCTATACGCTTATATTACATGTACATATTGTATTAAGGAAATAACTAAATTTTAAAATATTCTCTTGAATATAGTTCGAGGGTTGCTTCAAAGCCTACTCGCGGCTGGAAAATCTCAAGACTCATCTCAGATCTCATACTGGCGAGAAACCATATACTTGCGAGTATCCAGGTTGCAGCAAGGCTTTCAGCAATGCCAGCGATAGAGCAAAACATCAAAACAGAACGCACTCCAGCGAGGTATTATTCTTTTTCTTATTAGCTCAAAAGTCAAGAAAAGAAAATTTTTTTAAAAGTTTGAAAAACAGAATTATAAAATAGTATTAGTTTCTTGGACTAGCTATCATCTTCAAGGATTAAACATTATCTTTATTAGTCTACGATAAAATGTTTTTTTTTTATTACTTGGAATCAGACAAGATGTTTCTTATAGATTTTTGGATGCTGAAAACGATGTTGCAAGCCAAATTTCACCAAGTCAACTTTTCGAAATAACTGAGGTTTCACGTGTAAAAAAAAGTCATATTTTGCATTAATTAAACCTCAATTATTTCGGACCTCTCAGGTGAAATTTAGCTTGCGACATTGTTTTCAGTATCCACAAATCTAAAATAAGAAACACTTTGTCTGATTCGAAGTAATCTTTTGCTTGTTTTTTAATTAAATTAATAAAGTAAACTAGTGCATGCATGTGCGTGTATTATCTTTTGTCTTTGATAAATTGAATAATATACAATAATTACTATCTGAAAATTTTATATATATTTAACTATTTTATTGGTATTTCTTGTCCAAAGAAACCGTACATTTGTAAAGCTCCCGGCTGTACGAAGAGGTATACCGATCCATCGTCGTTGAGGAAGCATGTCAAGACTGTTCATGGTGCCGAATTTTATGCAAACAAGAAACATAAAGGCGGCGGTGGTGGTGATGGTGGTGGCAGCGACGAAGCTGGTGCAGGAGGTAACAGTCCCAGCAGGAGTGAAGATCTGCCTCCGAAGACACCCAGTCTCTCGAGTCCTAGCGTCAAGTCTGAAAGTGAAGCGAACAGTCCGCCAGGCATCATGCAGCAGCAGGGTAGTCCGCTGGTGGGTGGTTGTAATGACGAAGTCGCGGGAATTGGCGCTCTTAACAGCGACGGAATCGCTCTTACCGAAGAACCATGGAACGAAGAGCCAGATGATTTGGATATCGCCGATCTTCCTGTAGCTCTGCGTGCCATGGTGAGTCTTTTAAGTATCAGAGGACACTTCACTCTCTTCACAAGTAATACAACTCAAAAAATTTGATTCATTTTTTTAGTTATTACTATGAATAAGCAAAATTTTAATTTCCCGAGACGACAATGATATCTCAAGAATCTGTCATCAACTGATATCATAAGAAGTTTAGAATATTCTAAACTTCTTAATTTTCTCAGATATAAAAAAAAAGAAAATAATTTTTACTAAAAAAAATTTAACAAAAAGAAAGATTTTATTTTTTAATCAAATTGTTTTTTATAGCAAATTGTTAGAAAAATTATAAATATTTTAATTGTCATTATTTTTATAAATTGTAAAATTTTAAATATGTAGTAACTTTCTGATGTATCTTTAAGTGTACACATAAATATGTAAATAATATCGAATAAATGTGTGTGTGTGTATG
>NW_017304438.1:5933372-5935580 GCF_001594115.1 Trachymyrmex septentrionalis | reverse complement strand
GTGTGTGTGTGTGTGTGTGTGTGTGTGTGTGTGTGTGTGTGTGTGTGTGTGTGTGTGTGTATGATTTACTAATTACAATTTAAATATTTTTTGTTACTATTTTATTTACGTAAGTTTTTCTGTCTATGAATATTTGTTATGGACAACATAGATTGTTCGTAAATAGAAGAAAATATTCGAATCTTTATTATTTTATAATAAAAAATATTCAAACAACATTTTGGTGAAATTGAAAATTTCTCGTCATACAATGATTGTGTCTTCGAAGATATCTCATCCTTAAAATAACTTGCCGATTTAGAGACCAATGAAATGTCCCAGTGCTGCTACTGAACATAAAAAATAAAATTTTAAGTAAGATAAAATTTGTTCAAAATTTATAAAAAAACAAAAGCATTATATTATAATTACATAATATGTATAGTAAAAATTCGAAATGTTCATACAAAACGACAATTTGCTTTATTTAACATTGAAATTTAACATTGAACATTGAGTTCAGATAGTGTATTTCGAGGAATAAATATTTCAGTTATTAATATATTATATTAATATAAATTTTAATAAATATTACGATTAACTGAAGATCGATTAATGCCTTTTCTCATTTAATAAAGAAAATTCTAATAAAGAGAAAATTATAATAATTTTATTTAATTAAGTTATATATATATATGTTATATATATATATATCGTTTTAGTTAAAATATTTTAGCAAATATCTTACGTGGTTTAGTAAAAATATCTGTTATTCCGGTAATTAGCCCAACGATTTTAGATATAGCAAAATATCCAACACTAACAATAAATGCCACAAGCACGAGCGCTACAAGAACCTTCACGTTGCCTATCGGTATTAAGGTCGATATTCGTTTCAACATGATGATGATTAAAAGCAAATGATATTACGATCCGAATAAGACTCAGAACTATAACTTGGATTGAAGAAACTGTGGCGTATACATATATATATATATATACTATATCACTAATTAAAATTATCAGAATAGTGACAACCAATAGCATGACGCGATCGAATCCCTACTAAAAGTAGGGATTTGATTCTTCAAAAGAAGATATTTATAATTTCTAGAAAAAAATATAAACATATTTAAGCTTACACTGTGTGAGCGTTGAAAACAATGTAGTTGTTTTTAAATTGTAGTTTACTTTCATTTTTTATTAATAACACGAAAGTTAATGTTTTTCTGATAATGAAAAAGTTTTCCTTTGAGAACTTAAGGAAATTTCTTAACATTTCTTAATAAATAAGTTTTTATCTTCAACTGATAAAAAAGTATGTTGTTTTTGTATGTTAGAAATAGCTCGTGTTTTGAAATTTACTTCGAGTTAAGAAAATTATTTATTTAATTGATGGCTTCAAACAATTTCAAACATTTCAAGACCGATTTTAATTTTATAACTTGCATCTGAAGAAGGATTTTGAACTACTAAAAGGCATTTCCACGTTACGGCACATGGAAAAGGAGTATGCGATATGATGTAGTATATGCGCGAACTATATAGTCTTTAAGCTCCAGCAATATATTCTATCTTAACTTCTAAAACTTTATTTGTTTGAGCATAAAAGAAATTTTTAACTGTTGAAATTCTATATCTATTTCAGTGACAAGCAACATAAAAAAATAAGATCTCTTTAAAGTCGCTCTTAGGACATATAAGCAGTCTCTATAATATACACAAACAACATACTTTTATATCAGTAAAAGATAAAACCTTATTTATTAAGAGATTTTCTTCAAATCTTGAAAAGACCTTTTCATTATTAGTGAAATATTAGTTTTCGTGATATTAATAAAAAATTAAAAAATACATTATGAAACAAAGAAAAATTGATGCGAACTTTGGGAAATAATGTATTTATACATTATTGATTCGTGAAAAAAAACAACGATTTGCTGAAGACAATTTTATAATTTGAAGTTATAATTTTTTCAGAAAACATTTATTTCCAATTAAAACTTATAATAATATTTGTAATAATTTTAATTGATCTGTGATTTATTTTTTGTGGTATTTTGTCTTCAATTTATAGTTGTGACACTAAAAATAATCCGGATGTAGTTTGTTTTGCAGTAATAACCAAACATGAAGATACTTTCATTTGTCTTTGGAATAATTTTGACTTTATTACTGGAGTCATTGATCAAATTAAGTTTCTAAGACAATTAATTTTTTTTATTTTAT
>NW_017304438.1:5923184-5933272 GCF_001594115.1 Trachymyrmex septentrionalis | reverse complement strand
TATATATATATATTTTATATATATATAAATTTTACTAGCTAGAATAAGAAACGTCCTAATATAAAGTAATTCTTTGTTTGCCTTTCTAAAGACATTTCTCTTGTGATATTCTTCAATCTTAAATAACATTATTTTGATTATTCACAGGTCGGCGGTATGGAATCGCAACAACATTTGCAAGTACCGGCGCCCACGTCGAGAAATCGCCTGAAAGGAAGACTGAACGCCAAGGGTATACCGAACATGCCGATCGTAGGCGTAGCAAACATGCGCGGGATTCGCGGAGTTGCACCTCAGGGTAATATCGGTGATCTCAATAGAAGGATCACCGATTTGAAAATGGAGGGTGGTGGTGGTGGTCAGACGCGGCAAACAAGTCTGTCTGATCTTCAATTGAGATTGCAGCCGTTCGGTGAACCGCGAAGAGACAGCAACAGTACTGTCAGCACTTATTACGGTAGCATGAGATCAACAGATTTCAGTAGCAGAAGAAGCAGCCAAGCGAGCGTCGTTAACGCCGTTAGAATGGGCCCAGGATCAGAAAGCTTATACGATCCGATCAGTCCGGGTACGTCCAGACGAAGCAGTCAGATGAGCACCACTTCTAGCAGAATCGATCAAAATCATTTTCAGGGACCTTACTCGACGAATAATCTCGTTGTTCAAACGCAGAACATGTCCCTTCAGGTATTCTTCGTTACGATTCTTACACAAAACTCAATAAAAGATGATCTTAAACAACGCAACATTCTTTTGTAGAATATTCAGGCAATGCCAAGCGACTGGAATAATCCGAGCGGTCATTGTACTCAACCATCGAGTGATAGACGAATGTCCGAACCTATTCGTAGTAACCCAGTCCAAAGGACTTCTCCTCCGATCCCACCCAGGCCGAGATCTGCACAATTGCCCGAGCTTCAGCCTGAGCTTCATCCCAATCAGGAAGTAATTTTGGACGAAGTGGGTGAAGGAGAAATGGTAGAGAACAAACTGGTTATTCCCGATGAAATGATGCAGTATTTGAATCAGGTAATCACGTTAGAGTATTTTTTTAAATTATTTAAATCCACAACATGTCTCTTGCGCTGATTTCTTTTAATCTCCAAATTAATATTATCACTACAGGTTCAAGCGGGCGGAAATCAAGTCAGTTATCGCGGCAGTCCTCTACCGATTTGCCAATCCCCGATATGTACGAATCCTATGCATTACCAGCGACAGATGCAATCTACGTGTAATTATAATCAGTCACATCAGCAAAACTGTTATTCCTCTCAACAAGTGGTACAACAACCCTGTCCGAATTATCAGAATCCCTCTTCTGCACCTTATGGCCAATGTCCGAATTCACGTACAACTCAGCCTTCATCGCAGTATTGCCCACCGCCTAATTATGGGTCTCAAGTGACAAGCGGACAAGTGGCAAGCCCAGCTGCGGGTCAAGTTATGTCACCGAGTTCTCATTATACCTCGGCTCATGTGAGCGATCAACCATTGACATCTCCTGCAGCTGGCGCTCTGGCATCACAACACGCACCACAAAATCTGCCCCAGAACTCCGCTCAACTTTCCAGAAATTGTCCTCAGAGCCACGCACATGCTTACTATCCCAGTTACGGTTGCGCGAATCAAATGAACGCGAACTGCAATGGCACCGGTGGCCAAGCCGGTGGCCATCATTCTAATCAGACCTGCACACAATCCAATCACGCTGTACAGATGCGGCTAACGAACAACTGTCAACAATTGTCGCCGCATTGCACTCAACAATCCGCGCCCATACCCAATCCATCGAATATTGCTCATCCAAGTGCTCAGTGTAATCAGCCGTCCGGTCAGTGTACAAGGTCTATCGTAACATCCAACGGTCAAATATCCAACGTACACTCTGCCCCATCTCCGGTGACTAATCAGTGCAGTCCGATGTCACCTCATTGTTCTCAATTGAACCACGCGAATCAAGGCAAACCGATTAATACGCTTGCGACAAATCTTCAAAACTGTCAACAGCAAACTCAACCATCGGCCACTGCATCCTGCTTGCAGGTCAACAATTGTATTCATCCCAGTGGGACGCATCGTCAAGCCAATGACGGAGGCTCAAAGAGAACGTCACCACAACTTTGTAACGCTCAACAAACTAATTGCAGGATGCAACAACAGCAACAAACCTGCGCGCATAATTGTCAAATCAGTACGAATCCTCCGGCTCAATACAATTGCAATTGCGCATGGACTTACGGAACTCAATGTTATCACGGTCAACATGGTGGACCGGAGATACAATGCAGAGATATTAGCCAATCGCAACAAGGCTCGCCGATAAAACCGCCTCAAGGTATGAGACAAGACTCCTACCGCAGAACATTGGAGTACGTTCAGCAATGTAGGAACTGGTCGATTAACGCTCAAACCCATGAGACCAACGTCTCCAGCTCGACGCATCCTATGTCGTTGCCGCAACCTTTACCAGCTAGTGCCAACATGGTTGTCAATGACATGACATCTTCGCTTAGTTCTTTACTAGAAGAAAACAGATATTTACAAATGATTCAATGACCCATGTCTACTAACGAGCAATATCAATTTAATTCCACTATTGATTGATAAAACAGTGCGCTTAAACAATTTTCTACTTGATTGTTATAGATAACATAAGTTTATATTTAATATAAAATTTGTTGTACATAAATAAAATTAAAATATTAAACATGAAACATTTCACAAAATTTATGATGACGTGTAACTTTATGTAAAAACGGTCGACTTGTAGTTTGCAGATTTTCAGATTCAATATTGACCTTTATCCCATATATATGTCTCAATTTATTAATTAAAAAATTAAAGGTTGTGAAAAAGTATAACATAATTATAACATATTTCGAGAGAACAATAAACTAACACATTTGATAAAATTAAAAATTGCACGTGACTATATATAGGATGCGTACTTAGTAAATTCTTTAATTTCAACTCTTTTCTCATATATGATTTATAAGAAAAAAAATTGTTTAAAGAATTATAAGTTTTAAATAAAGTGATTATAATCCGATTTGGAAACTAATATATACTTTCGGCAAAATTTAGTATGTTGCATGATAAAAAATATTGACAAATTAATAATTAAATAAACTTAATTTTAAATTTGATTTGTGGAACTATTATTATCGCATCACTATATCTACCCTAGTAGTGGGATTTAGTTAAAATTTTCATATCAACATTTACTAATTTTTCTTTTATCGTTCATATTTTAACCATGAATTAAAGATGTAACTAAAATAAGTAATCCAGATAGCATAGAGAATTTAAAAGAATTCAGTCGTACGTCATCAATTCTGAATTTATTTTTAGATGCAAAAAGAATTCTTTTTTTGAAAAGTTTTGAAAAAAAGAATTCTTTTTACATTTGAAAATGAACTCAGAATTCATGACATACGATTAAATACTTTTGAATTCTTTTTAAACTTTCTGTGCTGTCTAGGAACATTTAGACTCCGTTTTTAAATAGCAGGATTGGTTTTATAACATTAACACACACACGCACACGCGCGCGCGCGCGCTCACACAATTTTTATATGAATAAAATTTTTACAGTCGCGATATAAGACTACAAAGTGCCTTAAATAACGTGCATTTGATGAGTGCCACTGATGTAAATTATTATATTACAATTGAAAATATCACGACATTAAGTACCTCGAAAATTTCGCTCATAATAAGTTAGAAGTAGGCAATAGATTATAAAGATAGTCCATATTTTTTATCTATGAATAAAAATAAAATATTGTTTCTCTTTGATAGAAGACAAAATTAATCAATCACGCAATGTATGATTGATAAATCTTATTGTGGGATATTTTTGGAAAAAACCTGTGTACTTTAAATTATTGTAAATATATTTTTATAATATTATATACTTTTTGTACATCATTTTTATTATGCGACAAGCGTGCCAACATAGCATTAGCTTACTATAATTAAGCTCAATGAGATTTAGTGTACATCGCCGTACAGTGTGATAAAGAAGAAAGTTCATAAATAATCATTAGGTTATCAAGATTATTAAAAGTAACAAAGATTTTAAATATAAGAAATCGGATTAATCTTAACAAAAATCCATTTGTAAGAAGCTAATATTGAAATAAAAAGTGTAGATACAATTTAAGATAAGCACTATTAAGGATGAGGATAAATATAAACATTAGAAATGTGTGCAGACGTGTTCTAAAATGTCTTTCCTTGATATTATTTTGGAAATTTTAGAAAATAAATATTACAACACACAATTGCCTTTAATCTGTAATATTAAAAGTGTTTTTGACATTTAAAAGTGTTTTTAAATGTCTTTAGTAGATATTAAAATATAATAATTAACGGCAACTAATAAAAGATGAACATTTTAGAACGTATTTAAAAAATTTGAAAATACATCAATATGTGCCTAGTGCTGTTTTTGTTATACAAATGAGTTTTATATAAAATTAAATTTTATTACATTGCAATTACGATGTTAATTATTTTGTGAATATTATATATATTTACTACGATAGATATCATAAGCTAATAAAACATGTATGATAGCCTATTTGATGATATTGGAATGGAGCCTTATAGAAGTGTCTATGAATTTGCAAAATTGTTAATTATTTCGAGAATAAATCATATTAAATAATAAATCATGTTTTCTTAATTAAAGTGTCTTTTAGTCTTACATAAACAAAAAAACATATTTATTATTTTAAATTGATTAAAATAACTTTATCATTCCTGGGCGAAACAGTGAATCATTCTATTTATTAAAATTAATACAACACAACAAATAAATAGATACTTATTAATAATAATAAAATTATATTTTTATTTTCTGATATATTCTTTGTACAGTCACTTAATTAAAGATTATGATCAGGGGTATATTTATATTGAATTCCTTATTCATTGAGTCACGTTTTATTAATTGCAGTAAATATGAGATTATAGTGATTTATAAAGGTTTGTTTATTCCTATTTATTTCACACTTTTTCTTTTCTAACAATAATACTAGCATAATTTAAGATAATTTTCATAATTTAATCTACTAATAAAATAATATAAAATATCTCATGAAATTGAAATACACAATTTAAAAATAATCGTCAAAACACATAAAGTAAATCTATTAAATAATCGATTCAACGCTAAAAGAAATTCAACATATGCTTTTTTCTCATGAAATATAAAATATTAATGAGACCAGTATCGAAGTGAAAGTTGCGCAAGCGCATTAACCGTTTCTTACTCATCAGCATTCATCTTCATTCTTTCAATAAGTTCAGTTGTAAGTTATTTCTTCTATTTTTCTAAAAAATATTTAAAGAATGTCACATCCACTATAGATTAGACATATTTAAAGCTAGTATGTACACAAAGAAATTTAACAAAAGTAATAATAAAAATTTTTATAAAGTAAATAAATGAAAAAACCAAAACAAAATTCATAGATGTTAAATTATGTTTATTTATAAACATATAGAATTCATTCAGACAGATTTCTTTTAAAGAGAAGTAATTCCTCTATCTACACAAGAGCGCTTTGTCAAAAATTACGGGACATCCTGTATAACATATAATTTTGCTTTTTTTTTATATTTTGTTAGTTATATCTATTAAAGCAAGTTAAAAATTGAAAAATGTTTTAGTAACTATAAACGAATAAAAATGAGAGGAATATATAATTATTACCACATTTAAATCGTTGATTACATATTCCCTACATTTTAATCCCTTCCTTTTTATTATAACGTTAATTTTATAATTTAAATTAATTCACTAATTTAACTACCACGATACAACATACCAGTGAAACTAAAATATTTATCACTTGACACTTTCTGTAGGGTAGAAGTCGAACGGTTAAATAATCGATTCAGTGTGGAACGAAATTTAACAGATGTTTCCTTTTCGCGTGAATATCATTCACGCGAAAAATTATAAAGTGAATGTTACACAAACATATTATTAGTTCGTCAATTTTCAGTGCACATTCGTATGTTTTATATTTCAATACATATATACTTATACGTTATATATAATCTACTGGGGACTGTAAATGTTTTAAAAGTATCACATGTAAACATTATTACATAATAACAATGTTGTGCAACATTATTGTATAATTATATAATTAATGTACTTACATTTTTATTTTTTAAAATATATAATATATGTATATTTCTTACGTTATGTATACTAAATTAAATAATTTTATGAAATATGAAATAGTACAGATTTATAAAAGTAAAACAGAAGATTATAAAATAATAGTATTAAAATAATATTGATTCTTAAGGTACAACATTAAAAAAACAGAATAAATAATATATATGTGGGTGGTATTAAATTAAGGATCTAAGGATCTACAAAGCAATAAAGTAGAATATTAATTAAAAAAAGAAAGCTAACACACAAAATTAAATTAATTTATTTTATTCTGTCTTAATATATAAATTATTACTATTAAATATAAAATAACGTGCAATGCAAATATGTATATTAGTTAATTTTTTTCTTGCATTAAGTATTGGGTCGTCCGGAAAGTCCGTGCGTATTTACCGGACGACCCAATATTATTGTAAAATATTATCTCTTCTGTCTTTCATTTATTATTTATGTCAATAATTTTAGACATGAGATATATTGCAAACCGTCTTTTTCATTTATTTCATGCTATTATAATACAAATTATAATATATTGTTATGATTGTATTGAATACATAACAATAAAGTAAGAAACGGATGCATTTAATAACTGTAAATATAATTATGTTTATTTTTATTTTGTTGTAATATATAATATATAAAATAGATTTTTAGATATATAGTATAGGACATAAAATATATATTTTGTGTACCGTGGCAAAACATTCTAAGGACACCACAAACAATCCACCGATTTTCATACCAAAACTTTTACTACCTCTTTGCAGCAGAATCAGTATTAGCCTTTGTATGGGTAAAGGAGTTACGTTCCATTGAACATTGTATCTAAAATTAATAATGGTTTAAAAAATTTGAAGAAAATAAGAATATTTACATGATGCTTTTTCATCATATATCATACATATATCATACATATATGTGCCATGTACTTTATTAATACTTAAAAATTTAATTAGTAATATTTATCACTTTTTTATTAATAATTTAGCCAACTTTGTAACTCTTAACGATTGTAATTGTAGCGTTACACTCGTTAAAGGTTAAAGAATTAGACTTCTAAATTTCTTTTATAATATATAACTACAATATAAAACAATTATATTACTTACGCAGTGACAAATATATAATTATTATGATCTATAATTTGCTGTCCGATCAAATTGCATATAATCATGTATAGAAAACATGCATATATAATTGTGAAACTTAATATAAGATCTTCAGTATTATATTCGAGCAATACAATCTGAAAAATCTAATAGACAAATATATTATTGGCTGCGTTCAACAAAGAGAACTAATCAGTTAGCGCTTAGTGATTCTTTAATATGATTGGTTCATGCTTTTAATTCTTTACTGGATCTAAGTGTAAAAAGCAATTATATTGAAGAATTACTAAGCGCTAACTGATTAATTTTCTGCTGAACGCAGCTATTCAGATCAAATCGAAAGAACATAGTATAAATGTAATTTATTAATTTGCGATAGAATGTAGCACAACATTTATCTACTATAAATTTATATATTAAGCTATATACATTTTTATAAATAGAAATTTATTACAAATTTTAATTGCTATGTATATGAAGTATATCTTATTACTATTATAATATTAAAATATTATATTATAATATTTAAAATAAATATTACAACTTATAAATTAATTTAAAGATATCAAAAACATGATGTTATATTATTAAAAATCAGAAACTATGTGTGAATTGAATTTCCGACATTAAAATTAATAATTAAATCTTATTTTTCACATAATTATTATTTTATTTTATATTTAAAGCTTGTATTTTAATAATTTAAAAATCCGAGTAGGGATTTAAAAATAAAAAAATTGTGTCAACAAATATAAGTTAATAATATCTCAAAATCCAAATTTAAATAATCTTACTATAAATTGTTACTCCCAAAATATTAATCTAATCTCTATCAATATTGTTTGAAAAAGACATTAAGATTATTAATCTTAAGCAATATAACGAAATAATATGCAAACCATTAACATGGATTTATAAAAGATGAGACGCACTCGAAAAATATTTAGGCTCATGATAAGAACTCCAAATACTAAGAAGAACATAAACGTGATTTGAAATCTGGATACAAAATAGTTGGTGAATCTAAAAGCAAACGTAAGTTATTACGAATGTTAAATATTTATTACAGAATGTGTAGATACCTACTTCATAGATTTTCGATGAATATCTACAGCACCAATTAGATCTTTATAAACTAAAATTTCTTTCTGCGTATTAAGATCTTTTAATGTATAAATATGTATAGCTTTCTTGATGCGATAACTGTAAAATAATTTAATAACTGATTACTATTGAAAAAAGTAAAAATAATTTTAGAAAAGTAAGAGAAAAAAATTGGCTTATTATAGCTCTCGATAATAGAAAAAAAATTTAACTCTTAATAATATAATTTAATAAAATAATTTTTATAAATGTGCTCGCATTGCGCATTTATTATTGATCTTGTTCTAGCGTAATACATATCTATACACAAACATTTATTGTTATGATAATCTTATTTGTAATATTAAATAAATCTGGACTGCAGAGAATTTTCAATAACATTAAAATATAAATAAAATATTAAATAAATAAAATATAAATATAAATATTAACTACTTTTCACATATTTGATTTTATCTCAATAAAATGTTACTTTCGAAAATTTACTTTATGAAATATTGATTATTAATATGCTTAGAATTAAAAGTTTAAATAATTAGTTTATTAAAATAACGAAATCTTAATATGCATGATGTCTTACAGTATTGTGCAAAATAATATAACTAAAATTACTTTCAAGGTAAAGCTAAAAAGCTAATTTTAGTTACATTATATTGCACTGTAAGGGATCATGCATATTAAGATTTCGTTATTTTAATAAACTAAATAACAAATCGAAGGATTCTTCCTATACAAAATAAATAATAATAAATAAACGGCAAAGTAAGAGTCGACACATTTCTTTAAAATTACATGAAGAATATATTACAATTAACAAGAGATAAAATTACATAAAGCAAAAATAAAATTAAAAATAAAAAAATTAAATAAATAAAAAGTTACAAGTTTCGGCTACTGGATTGAGCCCTTTTCAGACATTAACATAACGAAAAAATTGTAGTACAAAATCAATTATCGCAAATGATCGCATATTCATTACATTCACAGTTCGGGTGAGTCTTGATGTAGAACTCGACATTATTTCCGTACGATTGAACAGTCAAATGTATTAAAAACATCTTGGCAAAGCTCTAATTGATAAAAAAGATAAAAACAGACTTCAAAAACCATGTGAAAAAAATTCAAACAAGCGTGTCCATATAAGAATAAAAAAACTTTTCAAATATATATAGAAAGAAGGAACGCAGATGTGTAAGACGGACATTATGTGCTAGTACGGATCACCATAGACCACAGAGAGTGGTCGAAACTTGTAACTTTTTATTTATATAATTTTTTTATTTTTAATTTTATTTTTGCTTTATGTAATTTTATCTCTTGTTAATTGTAATATATTCTTCGTGTAATTTTAAAGAAATGAGTCAACTCTTACTTTGCCCTTTATTATTATTTATTTAATAAACTAATTATTTAAACTTTTAATTTTAAGCATATTAATAACCAATATTTTATAAAGTAAATTTTTTGTATTAAAACAAATACTTTTTACGAATAAGAGAATCAAAAGTTTATTTCTGATTTAAATTTTATAACAATTTTTGAGATGCTAATTAACATCAAATTATTGATCTTTTGCCATAATGTTGATTATCGATATTATTATTATTGCAGTTCTTTTTCAATTTAAATGTATGATATTTTTACTCTTGTTCTATTTATGACTGTTTCATGAT
>NW_017304438.1:5922528-5923084 GCF_001594115.1 Trachymyrmex septentrionalis | reverse complement strand
CTCTAGTTCTATTTATGGCTGCGTTTTATGACTGACAATGATATTGGCGCGTAGTTTACAGAAATAGGTGTATACTTATTTATAAAATTCAAACCGAAGTATTTAAGCACTTAAAATATAACTCATACCACGTACGCTTTTGTTACTTATTGTTAGTCGTGTATTCACGCAGTACGGATACATTGTTAAATTATATAATTATTATATGTTTATCATGTTACCTAGCAATTTTGAACATTCCGCAGACATATTGAAGATATGCAAGGAGCAATGACGCTGTCGCCACTAATGTTGTGATCCCTATAGTAAAAGTTGCATTTACATGGAAAAATAATAAATAGAAATATCGTTGTTCATCGACAAAATATTCGGTGTAGATCTGCAGGTGATGTGATACGTTTGTAGATACAATATCAATTATAAGATCCAATAGAGAGATACCCAACCATGTAGATAAGCTACAAATAAGAAACACTACTCACTATTATGAAGTGTTAAATATAAAATATATTTTTTAATATCCTTTAAAATTTTATATTATTATAAATATATATTT
>NW_017304438.1:5916641-5921896 GCF_001594115.1 Trachymyrmex septentrionalis | reverse complement strand
TATATATTTTTTATAAGATATTTATTTTAACAAATGTAGTCGAGAACTTGCCGATTCACTGTTAATGTAGAAGGAATTATACTTTATAGCACAGCAGATAAAAGGAAGTGCCATAGAAAGAACTTTAATGATGTCTTCTGTAGTACGTGTTGAAGTCAAAATTGCTGTAAGCTATAAATAATAATTTAAAAAAAAAAAAGAGAAAACGATATTTACATTTTATTTTATATTTACAACTTATTTTAACGTAACAATAATCCATTTTTATCACTTTATGCAACATTTTTTTATCAAGACGTACAATTGGGTTCCTCGAATTAATTTTTATTTGATAATAAATATTAAAGTGCTAACGTTTCGTAAATATTGCAATTTATTTTAAGGCTAAATGTAGCTTGATAAATGTATCAAGTTGATATTGATGAAATAAACTACTAGAATGTTAACAAAAAATTGACATTTTGATAATGGATTCATACAAGGAGATAATCTGCGAAACACATAACTTCTGTACAGAAAATTCTTGTGAAAATCTTATAAATATTAAGTTGTATAATTTTCAAAATTTCGTACTAATCTAATTATGTAACTATATGCAATAGAAATCGACATATATTATATAATAACATTTTATTACTATAACGTACAACTATGTATATGCGTATATGTACTTGCACAGATTTTTTTTATAAGTATAAAGAATAAGATCTTATTAATATTTGCGCTAATTTTTTATATTTAATATAGAAAATTTTTATATTTTTATTTTTTTTTTTGCTCATTTGACATATTTCAAGTTAATTCATATTCTCAGAGAAATATCAATTCTTAAATTAATCAACAACTTTGCTATTACAAATCAATTCTAGATCTAATATAATACTAGAATTAGAATCTTTATACCTGAAATATAATGCCAGTTATAAGGATGCTAAATATACATATTGTTTGCAATCCAACAAATTTTGATTTTTTATAAGGCCACAAACCAACTATCAACAAAAGAGTTCGATTAAGACTGAAATATCTATCTACAACACTGATCATATCTTAGCTAACTCTAAAACGCTTTTAACGGAATTGGCAAATAAAGTTGCGCTTATACCCACCATATAGTTGATTGATTCAATGTTTTTAACTTTTTTTTTTCTAATTCAAGAAATGTTCTACAATTTAAGACAGTTTCAGTAATTCAACCAATTTCACCAAATTGTTGAAATTTACATAAATTTTAGAAATTTTTTTGAATTTTTAATGATTAAAGTACCGTGAAATGTGCAATAAAATACTGATATAATATTAAAACCCTCGCAATTTAATACTACTTTATAAAAATATGTCCCGTTTAAGTGATCGATTCAGCTACGAAGAAATTCAACAGATGTTCTTTTCTCGTAGAATAACATCCATATGAATAACTATGATTATAAAACTTGCGCAAGCGCTGTAGCTACTTTTTCAATGATGCGTATTCTCGTGTTTCATTCTGAAATACGCTCTTGTAAGTTATACTCGATTTTTTAGAGTCACTATAATCAACTTTAAAATATATTATAGTAAATTAATTATTAAATTATTGATCCGTATTTTGACCTCATTTTTAACTATAAATGCGCGTATATAGTGTACGTTACATATTTTTAACATATAATTTACGTTATACATATATAGTGTTCTTCTCTAATATCCTGTGTTCTTCTCTAATATCTACTTCATTCTCTGTGAAAAAGAACATATCTTCAAATATGATGAGAATATATCTAATTGTAAGTAAAGGATGGTGAGTTTTCCTAAAATATACAAGTACACAATAAAATTATACTTATTGTTATAAGCATGCGTTTTTTACGACTTTATTTTCTTAGTATTTTTTAATTTTTACTTGTTTTTTTTATTTTAAAAATAAATTAAAATAAAAATCACCTTATATAAATGATTGTTTATGATACATGGGAAAATTTGTATTGTTTTCTTTATTAATTAAATATCCGAGGTACAAAATACAGAATCTAACAGAAAAATCATATCAATTTTCATTCAACAACAGAAATTCTAGTATTGTATATGATATTCACATAAGATATAAAATACATTTTTTTCCAATGCACTTTTGTATATACAGAAAGGGGATTGCAGCTTTGTTGAAAATAGAATAAAATAAATTAATTTTTTTCTACAAGTTAAAATTTATAGATGTTTTATGCACATTTCCACTTATCGCTGACACATCATTTTTTACCTAATTTTTACTTCCAATATTCTTTATATTGCATCGCATAACGATTCAAGTTACGTTAAGTAATTACTTATACAAAAAAAATTAAAGTGTTTGAAAATAGAAAATTTGTAATATTATTTATCATATTACAAAATTATCACATACTTTTACTAGACGAGGTAAATTAGACAAAGTAAATAAAGAAGATACTTATCGTCCGAATAGGCCACGAAAAAAAAAATTCGCGGGCAATTAATTTACTGAAGGCACGAGTTCATCAGCAAGAAAATTACACTTTGCAAGTACAGAAATCATTGTTATGACTCCGATTCATTATTACCGTATCATTGAATTTTTAAATGTTTTTGGCGGAATAGCGGGAATGGTTATTTGTAAATATTGTACACAAAATACATGTATATCATATTAGGCAAAAGACGATCAGATCATCGTGGCCTTGGTTTTAAAATCAAAATTAGATGCCGATATGGTCAAACATCAATCAATTGCGGTCCTTTTATTAAAAATGCTTACGAAAATAATCTTAGAATAGTGTTTGTTATGAGATTATTAAGGATTACTAGAGAAGACATAAACATCTTTTGTGGGCTCATGGACTTCGGCTAAGGCCTAAGCTCGTTTGCGTATAAAAATTGTGAAAAAGTTTACGCCGCAGCAAGTGCAGTATTTGATATTTTGTGTAGAAAAGCGGTTGATGAAGAAAAAGAAGAAAATACTACGAAGACCTTTATTAAATTTGAAAATGTCTGGCGACGGATCCTGGAAAACTCACGATTCCTTTTGATTATTTGGTGTTACGACGCTATATAAGAAATTACACTGGCAAGATAATAGATCATTGCAAAGAGCAGCTATTGCTAATCATGTATATATTGAAAAACTAAACAAAATATTGAAGATCATCTTTTATGTTACGAACAACACGAACATGAATGTGTTAAAAACCATACCGGTTCTGCGGGAAAAATAAATTGCGCGATATCTTCTCGAGTCTGACATGTAGCCACCGAATACAAGAGCATGTTGTGTAGTCTTTTTTAATCGTTTTTTAGTTGATTTCAAATCTGAAATAAAACTTATGTAATTCAAAACGGCAAATCCAATATAAAGGACAAGAATTTAATAATCCGTAGATACATAAAAATCGATATTTGGTGGTTTTATAAGTCTTTGATTTCTTATACTGTAATCACAATTGTTGAATTGAAAATAACTGATTCAATGGCAAAGAATACTAAATTTATACGGAACAGTGATTTAGCATTCCCCTTATATAATAAAGTGATACCTCCACGTGATACAGGAAAATATGATACAGGTTAAAATCATCATTTCGTGTATATTTAATTATTATTCATATTGGACTCGCTATTTTGATCTGACTCGAAAAGATATCATGCACTGTAACTGACGCGCGAGTTGCTTTGGTGCTTCAAATTCAATAACTTGTGAATAAATGGTCCGAAGTTTCTCAAAAAAAGGATTTAAACTAGAACATACAGCTATAAAAACAAATTGTCAGATATTTTTTACAATTTATTTCTTCCAAATTATTTGGTTTTATATTTCACAGTTTGCCAATTTTTTCGGTTTTTTACGATTTTTCCAAAATTTTTAAATTGCGGTTTGCATAAAACATTTCTGTAAATATCGAAAAAATATTTTTAGTATTATTGGAACATTTTTAAGTTAAATGCCGCTAAACAAACCTCAATATAATTTTTTGTTTAGCCGGAAAAAATTAATAAAGAAGTTACTTCCAGAAAACACTGTTTTTGCGATTATTTAAAAAATGGAGGGTAATGGAAAAAAACGGACAGTATAGTAGCTATCAGCGTATCCTACGGAAATATCTTTCAAAGCGAAAGACCCTCTCCCCTACATTTTGTCAGCTGGTCGTTTCAATGTGAAACAAAATTTAACAGATGTCCCCTTTTCATAGAATACCATTCATGCACAAAATATAAAGTGAATATTACGCAAACATATTATTAGTTTGTCAGTTTTCAGTGCTCATTCGTACGTTCATTTTAATATATATGTGTATGTATTTACTTGTATATACGTTATATATGATTTGCTGGGGTATAATAAATGTTTTAAAAGTATCACATATAAACATTATATAATAATAATGTTGTGCAACATTATTGTATAATAATTATATAATAATTAATGTACTTACATTTCTATATTTTTAAATGTATAATATATGTAATATTCTTCGTTATTTATAATAAATTAAATAATGTTTTATAAAATATAAAAGTATAGGCATATAAATATCAAACAGAAGACTATAAAATAGTAATATTAAAATAATATTAATTTGCAAGATACAACATTAAAAAACAGAATAATATATATATGTGTGTGGTATTAAATCTAAGGATCTACAAGGCAAGAAAGTAAAATATCAATTGAAAAAGAAAGCTAATATACATGTAAAATTATGTCATTACTCAATTTATTTTATTCTTAATATATAAATTATTACTATTAAATTTGAAGTAACGTGCGATGTAAATATGTATATTAGTTAATTCTTTTCTTGCATTAAGTATTATTATAAAATATTGTTTTTTCTTCGTCTTTCATTTATATATTATTTATGTCAATGTTTTTTTTTGTTTTGTAGACATGAGATATATTGCAAATCGTCTTTTATTTACTCCATGCTGCTATAATACATATTATAGTTTAGTGTTATGATCGCATTGAATACATAACAATAAAGTAAGAAACGGATGCATTTATTAACTGTAAAAATAATTATGTTTGCTTTCATTTTATTGCTTTATATAAAAAATACACTTTTAGTACTATAGTATAGGACATAAAACATATATTTTGTGTACCGTAGAAAAACATTCTAAGGACGCCACAAACAATCCACCGACTTTCAGACCAAAACTTTTATTACCTCTTTGCAGCAGGATCAATATTAGCCTTTGTATGGGTAAAGGAGTTACATACCATTGAACTTTGTATCTAAAATTAATGGTAATATAAAAAG
>NW_017304438.1:5914374-5916541 GCF_001594115.1 Trachymyrmex septentrionalis | reverse complement strand
AATATTTTTCATTTCTCTAGTAATTTAGGATCTATTTTTGTAACTTTAAACGACTGTATAATTGTAGCGTTACACTCGTTAAGAGTAATAAACCACTGAATTTCTTTTATAATATATTACTATAATGCAATACAATTATATTACTTACGCAGTGACAAATATGTAATTATTATGATCTATAATTTGCTGTCCGACCAAATTGGACATAAACATGTATATAAAACAGATAGATATAATTACAAAACATAACATAAGTTCTTCAGTATTATATTCGAATAATAAAATCTGGAAGATCTAGTAAACGAATGTATTATTGAGATCAATTTCTGAATATAGTTTATATAAACTTTATATTTATTAATTTGCGATAGAATTTACCACAACATTAATCTACTATAAATTAATGTATTAAGCTATATATATTTTCATAAATAGAGAATCACAAATTTTTATTATATTTGATATATATAATATTATGCAATAATAATATCGTTTATTATTATATGTATTAGATTTTAAAGAAATATTATAGCAATAAATTAATTTAAAGATACCAGAGACTTGATGTTATATTATTAAAAATCAGAAGCTATGTTTGAAATAAATTTCTGGTATATTTTATTTTTCAGATAATCATTTTTTATTTAATATTTAAAGCTGGTCTAATAATTTCAAAATCCGGATACGAAAATAAAAAATTGTGCCAACAAATATATATTAATAATACTTCAAAATCCAAATTTAAATAATTTTTTCATAAATTGTTACACTCAAAATATTAATCTGATCTCTATCAATATTATTTATTAGAAAAAGACACTAAGAAAAAGTCATAATTTATTAATCTAAAGCAACATAACAAAATAATATGCAAATCATTAACATGAATTAGTAAATGACGAGACGTACTCGAAAAATATTTAGGCTCATAGTAAGAACTCCAAGTGGTATTAAAAACATGAATGAGATTTGAAATCTGGATATAAAATAGTTGGAGAATCTAAAAGCAAGTTATTATAATTGATATATATTTATTACAGGATATGTAGATACCTACGTCATAGAATTTCGATGAATATCTACTGCACGAATTAGATCTCTATAAACTAAAATCTCTTTCTGCATACTAAGATCTTTTGATGTATAAATATGTATAGCTCTTTTGATGCGGTAACTGTAAATAATTTAATAACTGATAACTATCGCAAGAAGTAAAAGTACTCAATAAGGAAATTAAATTAACAATTTAAAGAAATAAGAGAGAAAAGTTAGCTTGTTATAGCTCTTAATAATATAATTTAATAAAAAAATGTTTATAACCTGTTCACGTTGTGCACTTATTATTGATCTGGTCCTATAACGTAATACATATTTGTGCACAAACACTTATTGATGTGATAAGCTTATTTGTAATAATCGCGGACTGCTGAGAATTTCCAATAATATTAAAATATAAATGAAAATATTTATTACTTCTCTATTTTTCCGTATTTTTATATTTCATATTATCCTATTCAAAATTTGACTTTTAAGATAAAGCTAAAAAGTAACTTCAGATACACTATATTGCACATTACTCTAACGAATCATGCATATTAAGATTTTGTTATTTCAATAATCTAATTATTTAAACTTTTAATACGCATAATATTAGCTAATATTTTATAAAGTACATTTTTCATACCAAAATAAATGCTTTTTGATAATGAGGGAACGAAGAGCCCATTCCTAATTTAAATTTTGTAACAATTTTTAAGATATTTATGAACATCAAATTATTCATATTCTTCCAAAATGTTGATTAACATTAATATTATTATAGCAGTTGCTTTTCAGTTTACATGTATGATCTTTCTCTTCAGTTCTATTTATGACTGCGTTTCATGACTGAAAATGATGTTGACGCATAGTTTTTAGAATTGGGTATATACCTATTTATATAAAATTCATACCGAAGTATTTAAGTATATAAACTACAACTTATACTATATACTATGTCTTTGTTACTCGTTGTTAGTTGTGTATTCACGCAGCACGGACACTTTGTTTTTGTAATTAAAAATTATTTAATATTATTATATATGTTTATTATGTTACCTAGCAATTTTAAACATTCCGCAGGCATGTTGAAGATATGCAATGAGCAATGATCCTGTCCCGTTTATTA
>NW_017304438.1:5911996-5914274 GCF_001594115.1 Trachymyrmex septentrionalis | reverse complement strand
TTTGTAGATACAATATCAATTATAAGATGCAATAGAGAGATGCCCATACATACAGATAAGCTGCAAATAAGAATCACTACTCACCATTATAAAGTGTTAAATATAAAATATATTTTTTAATATCCTTTAAAATTTTATATTATTATAAATATATATTTAAAAATATTTTGTATGGTAATTTTTTTCAAATTAAATCAATATATTGTATATGATAAACTTTATTAAAACTACTTTTCTTTAACACATTTTTCTTAAATAAAAAAAAAAGTTTTTTATGTGGTCAATTAAAATGGACCATTCTATATTCTTATTGTATTTTTTTTGTTAAATTTTAAAATATATTTGATACTATTAATTCATATTTCAAAGCAATACTTGTATTATTGCAATTTTCATTCTTGTTTCTTAAAATTAAAACATTATACTTAAGACTATGTACAGTTAAAATATTTTAATTACGTAACATTTTGACGTTCATTTTTATTTTTTGGTACATTTACATTTAAATGCTAACTTCACTCATTATGTAAATTAAAATAGATATTTTTAGTTGTGCAAATTTTAATGAAAATTTTATTAAATAATTTCCAATACAAAAAAGATAAAAAGATGTCTTACTTCCTTACTTGTAAGCACAGCCGTATACTGTTTTGCATTATTTCCATATTTTTCTGCAATAGCAATTTCGTTACTATCTCTTAAATCGTTATAGACATGCTGAATTTGTTCCATTAAATTTTTTATCTATCCTATCAATAAGCTTTTATATATCTTATTGTTAGTAAACTTTAAAAAAACTAATAAATAATATTATATATATGTATTTGTTAAGATGTTTATTTTAACAAATATAGTTGACAACTTGCCGTTTTACTGTTAATGTAAAAGGAATTATACTTTACAACAAAGGTGCTAGAAGTAAGTGCGGTAGAAAGAACTTTAATGATGACTTCTGTAGAACATGTTGAAGTCAAAATTGTTGCAAACTGTAAATAATCAATTTTTTTTTAAAGAAAAATTATTATTTATATTTTAACCTATTTTAATGAAAAAATAAACTATTTTTGTCATTTTATACAAGAATTTTTATCAAGTCGTATAATTGGGTTCGGCGAGTTAATTTTTATTCAAATTCAGTATTAAGGTGCTAACGTTTCGTAAACATTGCAAATTATTTCAAAGCGAAGAGCAACTTGATACTATATCAAGTTGATATTGATGAAGTAAACTACAATGTTAAAGAAAAATTAGGATTTTGATAAAGAAGTAACTTGCAAAACGCTTGACTTTTGTATGAAAAACTCCCATAAAAGCTCAAAAATATTAAATTGTATAACTATAATTTTTAAAATTTCATAATAATGTAATTATGTAACTATGCAATAGAAGTCGACATATAATTACATTTTATTACTCGCACATGCACCTATATTTATATGCGTATATGTACTTGCATAGACTTTTTTAATACGTTTGAAGAATAAGATTTTATTAATATTTGCGCTAATTTTTTATATTTAATTGCTCATTTGACATATTTCAAGGCAATTTATATCTTCAGAAAAAAATTAGTTGTTAAATATCAATTCTTAAATTCATCAAATTTGCTATTATAAATCAATTTTCTAGATCTAATATAATACTAGAATTAGAATCTTCATACCTGAAATATAATGCCAGTTATAAGGATGCTAAATATACATATTGTTTGCAATCCAACAAATTTTGATTTTTTATAAGGCCACAAACCAATTATCAACAAAAGAGTTCGATTAAGACTGAAATATCTATCCACAACACTGATCATGTCTCAGCTAACTTTGAATCGCTTTTAACGGAATTGGTGAATGAAGTTGCGCTTATACCCACCAGTTTATTGATTAAATGTTTTTAACATTTTTTTCTTCTAATACAAGAAATGTTCTACAATTTAAGACAGTTTCAGTAATTCAACCACTTTCACCAAATTGTTTACATAAATTTTAGAACATTTTTTGAATGTTTAATGATTAAAGTACCGTGAAATGTGCAATAAAATACTGATGTCATATTAAAACCCTCGCAATTTAATAATATTTTTTAAAAATATGTCGCGTTTAAGCGATCGATTCAGCTATTGAGAAATTTAACAGATGTTCTTTTCTCGTAGAATGACATCCATATGAATAACTATGATTGTAAAACTTGCGCAAGCGCTGTAGCTACTTTTTCAACGATGCGTATTCTCGTGTTTTATTCTGAAATACACTCTTGTAAGTTATACTCGATTTTTCAGAGT
>NW_017304438.1:5900614-5911896 GCF_001594115.1 Trachymyrmex septentrionalis | reverse complement strand
TATATTATTATATATATATATATATAGTGTTATACATATATAGTGTAGAATAAATAAATTTGCGTATTTATCAATAAGTGCGAGGTGTGTATACAGACTGTTTTATGAATGTAATTTATTTTCTTTGTTTTTTTTTAGTGTCTACTTCATTCTCTGTGAAAAAGGAGATATCTTCAAATATAAGAATTGTAAGTAAAGGCGGGTAAGTCTTTTCAAAATGAACAAAATTGTACTTACTATTATAAGCATGCATTTCTCTTGAATTTATTATTGTGTTAGTATTTCGTAAATTTAATTTCTTTCTTTTTGTTTTAAATGATCATTTAAAATAAATCATAACAATTTGTATAAGTTATTGTTTTTGATATTTATATAGGAAAATTAAAAAAATTCTTTTTATTAATTATATTATACATGCGAGGTACAAATACAGAAAAATCATATCAATTTTCATTTAATAAGGAAAAATCTGGTATATATATGATATTAAATTAAGGTATATATAAATAAATAAAAAAAAATTTTTTTATTTCTGTAAATTAAAATTGAAGATATATTGAGAATAAAAATTAATATGGGGTCACAATTTAATACAGCTTATTTTATTATTTGCTGAAATATTACGATAAATGTGCTTAATATTACGATAAATGTACTTTAATTATATTCGGGCACATCATGATCACAATATAAAATACATTGTTTTGCGATGCACTTTTGTATACAGAGAGAAAATTGCAGCTTTGTTTGCTTGAAAATAAATATTAATTAATTTTTTCTGTGAGTAAAAAATTATAGATGTTTTACGACACATTTTCACTTATGGCTGACGCATCATTTATACCGTGTTCGAACTTTCAGTTTCAATATTCTTGATATTGCTAGCATCGGATAATGATTCAGGTACCTACGAAAAAAAATTGAAATATTAGAAAATAGAATCAAAGATAATTCATCTACACAATTATTACATACTTTTACCTGACGAGGTAGATTGGGCAGGGTGCATGGTAACCTATAGCTAGGTAAAACATCTGGCATAGGTGGAGGAACCGGTGGTTCACCATAAGTATTATGAAGCTCCTCCAATCTTGTGCAAAGAGCATTACCACGTTTACTTGTAGCGTTCATTTTTTTCATAAGCCAATCAGCCTGTTCCTCCAAACGTTTCAATCGATCGGCTCGTGTTGCCAAAACTTCTTCTGGAGTTCGAGATTTAATCGTAGTAGTTTCTTTTTGCTGGCTTACTCCGCTTTCCTGCAGCTCGTCTTTAGGTACTGATGTAGAAGGCATAGAACTAACGTTGGCCGTAGGAAATTCTCGGACCGTATCCAAACTCGAAGAAGAATCCACGGAAACATTGTCAGAATCTACGATGTTGTCTACTAGTTTGGAAGATCGTTGATCCGTACCTTCTATCAAGTTCTCTTCTTGACTTGATACCGCTGACGAGAAAGACCAAACGTTTGGCGAGGAGATAATACAATTATCCATAAAACTTTCCATTTCTGTCGCGGCCATACCAAAGACTGAAGCAAGAAAACGATTAGACGGGCCCATGATTAAGGGATTGCTAAACTGCACGCTTTTTATTGATGAGGATGCTGCATTAGATGCAGGAAGGGGTCCAATGGAAAAAACGGACATCGTGTTGATTGTATTCGTAACAGTAGTGCTGGATGTATCAGAAACAGATGATGACGGAATACTTTCGGATTTTATTGTCTCACTGTCATCGTCTTCATCACGTTGCCTTGATGAATTTCTGGACGACAATTCAAATGATTCACCATTAGACGCTGTTGAAGGCAGGTCGGTAATCGTAATTGTTTGTTTTAATATCTTCACATCGGGTGACGAATATCGAGATTCGATAGTCAGTGTTGAAGATTGCGTATTTTTGTCGCATAAATCTGTCCTAAAAGTTGTCGTTTGATCAGTTTTTGTGTCGTCGTTAGTTTCAAGGATTGGATTGTTACATAGATCATCGAAAGATGTCATATTCTCCCGCGAAGCCGAAACATTCTCGCCTTCTCCATGGTCAATTTTTATAAGATTTTGTATAACATTGGTAAGAGCTTGATCCAAAGGATCCAGAATCTCTTGCGTTCCTTCCATAACGCTCTGTTCAAAATTATCTTAATTAAAGCATTAATAAAGTAAATATTTAAATACAATTTGTTGCATCAGTAGTTTTTTTGCTTACATCAGCTTCCGTCGTGTTAATAAGTTCCGAATCGATATGCACGATTTCTGCCTCGTCCAATTCCGCTTCGGTCTCCGGAGTCGGCGTACGTTGTTCTAAAGTCACCGAGGAACCAGTCTTTGATTCTGACAGTTCAGTATCTGTCGGTTGTTCGGATTCTGTATCTGGCGTCGGCGCTCTAGGACTCTCCTGCATCAATTCGAGCATATTTTATCTTAGAATAATGAAGAATTATAAACATTTGTATAAATAATTAGTAAAAAAACCTTTCGTGTCCGTCTGCGCGGACCATGTCTGATTCGTCCCTCAATCGCTTCTTCTTCTTCATCAGTATCGTCACCTCTCTCATCACTGAAACCGCTTTCAGCGCTATATAGAATAATTGAAATATGAGTCAAGAACAATTTTCGTATTAAATAATAAAACGTAGTAATTCTACAATTCTCTTTAGTTTCTCTATTATTTCTGTAATGGAACACTAAAATACCTTACATAGTTTTGAGACAATCTGTTAAAAGAAGAGTTCTGGTACTGTTTAGTTTCTAATAAATAATGATAAAATTCATAAATATTAATATTAATTAAAATGAAAATATTTTTAAAGTCCATTAAAAAAAATAAAATAAATTTCTGATATTTCTAATTCTTATTATTTATACATATAAAGCCATCTTATTGATATTACTATTGAGTTAAAACAGTAACATATATAATACAACTTTAAATAAATGACCTATTGAAAGAGTCATGGACAGCTAAAGCTTTCCGTGCAGCAAATTCGCGACGCAAGTTTCTCCATTCTCGTTCAGTATTCGTGTTTTTTTGTCTAGCCGATTCCCATTTTTCTCTGCAGTATTCTAACTCCTGTTTCAACTCTTGCAACATTTTTCTCTTCTCCTGCAACTCGTATCTTAATATCTCCTCGTGCGTATGCAACTGCTGATGCTGCGCCTGCATCCGACCGACGATATTCCATGTTTTGGTCAATTCGACCGACACCATAGAAAGTCTCTTCTCCTAGATATTGAAAAAAACAATGACAAATTTTGTATCATATCATATCGCATGTAAAAGACTTCGAACATCATTTACCTGTTCACCCAGTTTACTTTCTAAATGAGTGTTTAGCTGCTTCATGCGATTCATCTCCTTCTCCAAATGTTTCTTCTCCAGAATTAATTCTTTCAAACGAATGTACGTTTTGCTCACGGATATTACCAATCTTGGACCGGCCGGAGTGTCCACAGACTTGTAGCAGCTGTTTGGATCCGAACAAGACGCAACGGATACGCTTGGAGAGGTCACCGCGTGGCAACTAAGTAATTCCAATAAAACACGCCACACCTACAACGTAATTTGACAATTATTTTAACAAAGACAATCTATATATTAAGCTCTTTAAAACAAAAGCATGCAATCATATAATTGTCAATATTATTGTGACACGGTATTTAAATTAGCATTTACAAATACACAGAAATTATATTAAGAATTAATTATTATTTTTAACCTTCGGTAAATTATGGGCGATATCTTCTTCTTGGAGATCATCTTCTTTCCTATCAACTTCGCCAATATTTTCTATACTATTCTCTTCATTTGCGTGTTTCTGGGATGCTTTACCACCTTCGACTTGCTCAATCAAATCTAAAAGAAGTTTAGGAAGAGCAGCTGCTTCAGTGCTTTCTTCTCTGGCTATGTCACTTATAAGGTCATGATTCTCCTATAGCGTTAAAATTAAATTAATTATTATTACTATTTTTGTTACATTTTCTTTCATAAAACTTATTATAAATCTTTAAAATAAATATTTAAAATATTTAAAATAAATATTAGTCACATTTCTTAGTTATAAATTATAAATAATGAATCAGCGCATTGCAATACCTGTAGCAACTGAGTTAATCGATCAAGATCCATGTCCGCAGAGGAAGCTCCAAGCAGCATCTGCGTGAATAATCCATTAATGAGAGACATCTGATTCTGAAGATCTCTGCAATCTGCCTTGGTTAATCCCAATTGCGATTCCAAGTTTGTGATTTCCGAGTCTTGAGCGTCGACCTGGCGCATGTAACATAACATAAGAATCTCAAATAATTAAAATAAAATCGAACGGTAACACCTTAATATACCTTGTCTTCGGCTCTTTTAAGCTCCTCTTCTAAATTTTCCGATTTCTTTAAAGCGTATTCCATTTTCTGTTTCACATCCACCAGCTCCCTAGTCGCAGAATCTTTCAACTCGGTCAAGACCTTCAATCTTTCGTTGTAAAGACTTTTTAAAGCGTTTATATTCTCCAACTGTCGATCGCATTCGATTCCCGCGTCATCTTGAATTTCCAAGAAACTCCTATCACCCAATCTAACCAGCAGTTGAGCTAGATAGTTCTTCAACTCATTGGTCTCACGTTCTCGCGCAATGAGAGACGTGCGTGCCTTGTTGGTTACTTCTGTCAAACAATGAATACGTTGTCGGTGACGTTCTGGATCGGTTTCCAGATGGTAACGAAAGTCATCCACTTTCTCAATTTGATATCGCACGTCATTCCTTAGCTCATCAGATACCTGAAACAAATCTATGTTTGTGTATTTATTTATGGATTTTACGTGAATAAAATATATCACAAACGATCACAAACTTTTAGGATACGTGTCAATCGTTGCGCTTCCGCGCGTTTTAATGCTTTCTCGTTTTCATCGTGCTTGCATTCTTGTTCTCTCATCGTAGTCTTTACAAAATCACCATTCACGAGATCAAGATCTTGCGAATCTCGATAGACGGAACGTAACTGAGCTAACATGCTCGATGTTTCGGAATGAGCCTTTTTCTCAGCATCCAATTCTCTTCTAAGTCTTTCCATCTCGGATGAAACTGCCGCGATAGCCCTATGTCTAGCTTCTCTTTTCAAGGTTAATTCCTTTCTAAACTCGTCCAAACTGGAACTGGTATAATTCGGATTCGATGTATTTTCTGATGTATCATCTATCGAGTCGACAATATCTACAGTATATAAACATCTAATTATATTTCGCAAACAATAAAAAAACAATACAATAGAAATTAAGAGATAATATAAAATGTACCAATATCTTCTCTTGAAACAACATCGTCTTCGTTTCTTCTTTCAGTCTTTATAATCTCTTTCAGTCTTTGAATCTCCTGCAAAGCGTCTTCAAGAGCCTTAATCTGCTTGTTTTTATCCAAAAGTTCATCGGACAATTGTGTCCGCAATTCTGATATCTTTTGGCTTTCCACATTCTTAATCTGTTGAGTATCGAGCTGTGATTTTTGCAAGTTCTCTTCCAAAATTGAAATTCTCGCATCGGCAGTGTCTTTTTCCGATTGAAAGATATTGATCTCTTTTAGCAATCTCTCGATTTCTTTTTTAGCATAATCTAAGTGTTTCGTGAGTTCGTTGTATTGTTGCCTGTTTTCGTGCAAATTAGCTTCTACAGTTACATATCGCGTTTTCAGTTCCTAAAAAAAAAAAGATAATTTTTATTAAAAGCACTGATTTCAGTACTCCAAATAAGTAATTAATTAATTAATTACGGCCTTTCAGTAATAAATTAGACAGTATTAGATTTTCTGCAAGGGACGTCTTACTGAGCACTAAACTGCATAGCAAAAGGGTATGAAAACGATCAAGACACGTCATTTTTCTAAATTAAAAAAATCTCAGAATATCGTACCTCGTAATTTACGCTTAATTTTTCTACTAAATTTTTTTGATCCGTTAAGTTGCACAGCAATCTTTCGTTCGCACTCTGAAATTTCAGTCGATTCGCTTTTAATTTCTCAACTTCTTCGGACAATTTAAATATTTCTTTGTCTTTCATAAATATTTCTTCACTCGCTGAATTTCTTATCGAATCTTGTGCGTCATTTCTCAACCTTGCGCGTCTTCTACGCACTTTATCTAAATCTACGCTCAGAGAACATGAGTTTTCGTCTAACGTAGGAATATTTGTCACGGAATCATCGGAGTGAGCACCACAGTATATATGAAAGTCCGTTTCCTTGCTGGCAGTGCCTCGATGATCGCCAAAATCGTCAGGTATTTCACCAATGACATCCGTCACAATGTGACTCGATCGTTGTTCTGACGATTCACAACGCGATTCCGTGGAGCTCGAACAAGAATTCTCGTTCTTCGTATCTTGTGTTTTTAGCAAATCCTCCGATCTTTCAGTTCTAAAGTGCAGTTTATTATCCTCTTGCAAGTGTCGATGTTGTTTGCATTGTTCAAAAGAACTCGTCGCCAGCAATTCTTCTAGTCTAAGAACACGCTGCTCCAATCTTCGTGTTTCTTCATTTTCAATGTTTTCATCGTACAGTCTTTTTCGAGGGATGTCCCCGCATATTTCCAGATTCTCTGTTGAAATCTTTTGCTTCCGGTTCTCTCTATCCTTCGACAATTCTAAATATAATGTTTCCATGCGCGCTAGCGTTGCACTATGCGTACTGGCTAATTGATGATTGGCCATGGCCAACTGCGAGATAATTCGCGAAAGCTCGACGATTTCATTATTCTGTTGACACATTGGGTGATCGTAACTATCGGCGGACTGCCAACCTGTCATTTGCGCAGCACACGTTAACTGCAATATATAAATAAGCCGTTTGTAATTTCGGATTGTAATTCGTTGAAAACTTGAGAAAGTGTCAAATCGTTAATTGTCCCAAAAAATTGCTTCTTTGCAAAATGATCAATTTAGATCAAGGTATGTTTCGAAAATTTAATTGCACGAAGTGCAGCACAAATGATGAATCACGCGATTTCAAACAAAGAAGATAAAGGAAACAGAGAAATCTTTTTTCTTTTTTCTTTTCGTCCAGATTTATATTTTACCAAATATTAATACGTGATTAAAATTTCACACAGGCTTACGTTTTCGGAAGAAAAAAATTTCACCGGCGCTTTTAAAAGATAATGATCCGCTCTCGACGATTCGCAATAGTATACTGGCACTAAACACAATGTTCCTGCGAATTGAGAATAAGCACGTGATCGCGACCGATGACTGTGGAGACGGTGCTTTTCGTGACTGTGAGTCAGCGTGTTCTCCCGAAAACACAGATTGGAGAAGAGCCAGCTTGTCACGACTAACAGAGGAGCCGGCTTTCGCGAGACAAAACGCACAATTTTTCTCCAGTAAAACACAGGTGCGACTTGGCGATGGCAATGCCCGAGTTTAATTTAGCTGCAATCGCATACAAGCAAACTGTTCACGCGACTACAGTCGAGACATAGCAGTTGGTAGCATTATATTGTATATTTCGATGTCAATCGCTGAAAAGTATACTTGCCAGGTCCGTCGCTTCTTACAATTAGTAAAAATAACGTGAAAAATATAGAACTAAAAATTTAAAGGAAAAAGAAAGAAGAGCAATGGTTTACCAGAGTTTCGCGTTTAGAAGGCAGCATATTCGATAGGCTGGGTGCCGTTGGCCTCTGATCCCAGAATTCGCTAGTACCCAAGGTAGCGTAGGGGCTTGGATCCTGTGCCAAAGTATCAAATAAATTTATAAAATTTCTCTCTCTCTCTCTCTCTCTCTCTCTCTCTCTCTCTCTCTCTATCTCTTCAAATATACACGCTCTTTGGAGTGAAATCTCACTCCAAGAGAGTGAAAATACAATTATCCCCGAAAAAAGTGAAAATATTTTACTTCTTAAAAAAAAAGTGATAATTATCATCTTTTTAGAGTGAAATCTCACTTTTTTTGAAAATTTTACTACTTTAAAGTGAAAATTCATTCTAAAAAGAGTAAAAATTGTCTTTTTTTTTTTAAAGGTGATTATGTTTTCACTTTTTTAGAGTGAGATTTCACTATAAGAAATTTTTAGAGTGCATACTTTTGATTTACACAACATACTTGTGATCGTGACTGATCCTTGTCTTTGTAAATGCTTGTTCCGATGTACATTCTTTGTCTTCCATTGTTCGTGGAACAAGCATCTTCCGGATACAAAGTTTCTACCTCATGTTCGCTCGTAGAAATTAAAGCCGGCGGACCACTACTACTACTTGATGCTCCCATTATTTGAACCTTTCACTTACTGCGCATGAAAAATATATGGAGAGTTTTTGATTGTTTTTTTCTGTAAATTTTACATGTTAGCATAATGTTATTCGTTTTCCCAGTAATGAAATAAATGATCGCTTCTTCAGGTAGCAAGCTTTGTCGTTATTTTGCTCCAAAAAGAAAATGAGATTTTTTTCCTTTAAAGTGAAAAGTCAAAGAGTGAAAATTATCACTCTCTTTCAAGAAGTAAAGGGTGAAGGTAGTTGTATTTTCATGTTCTTGGACTGAGATTTTATTGCAAGAAATTTAGAGTGTAACGATGCATAGGTGTATAATTGCAAGAACAAAAAGTTTGGATTGTGTCAGGTATTATTTTTAGAAACTAGTTCGATCTAAATTGTACTCTGATTCTCTGAAGACTAAGTAGGGTAAAAAGAACTAGATTAGTAGGGTAAAAATAGAAACACAGTCGATTTAACGCTTCTAATTACAATGCGAGGATATAATAAATAATCTTTTAACAAATATAAATACAATATGCTGCAATAGTATGCAATATGTTTACACATACCATAGAAAGATTTGCGCAAATAAGGTTTGCATGAATAAGATTTGATATATTAAATAGGTATATTAATAGATATATCAAATTAGGTAACAACGTTTAACAAAGATGTGTTTTCACGAAGATAATAGCCGCACAGGTGAGTGTTTTCGAATATAGTGAGTCAGAATCCAAGTAAAAGTCGCTCACCAATGATCAATTGAAAAATCGTGAAATTCGAGGTTTCAGCTTCTCCGAGGGTCAACTACGATTCTGTCTGACTGCTGTCGTCGTTGCTAGCGGGCACCGACTCGCATCTCTAAAAATACCATTTCGAAAGACCGCCTGCGCAAAGCCGACGATACATCTTCGCATCGAATTCGTGCGCAGAATCATTGCTTCAGACTTCCGCGCGTACTTCTTACCCTAGGAAGTCATCCATCGAGCTCTCTTCCGATGGCAAGAAAACAAATCCATGTCGAAAAAAATTTTCCGACGAATATCGAATAGATATTGCGTAGTTTCAATTCCGTATCGTTATAAAGGGTGATGTTTTATATAGCATCTCACATTGATTCATCAAACTTTTATTTTAAAATAAACAAAATTAAAGTAAAATATACAAAATTAAAAAAAATTATCTAAAAATAAATATTCTACTAACTGAGTAAAAATATTTACTTAGATTCGATTAAAAAAGTAATCTTGTTGTTGTTTTCTTTAATATGGTAAAGTGATGCATAGACGATGATAGCAAAGTGAATTATTGTCGTCACAAGCACTATCTTGAGATGCAGCTCTCACAGTTAACAGAATAAACAACTATTTTAAGATGCTCTCAAGTCTTCAGATAGTAATTGCTCTTGTAAACGTCCTAACAATAGCCCCGCATGTATCCTATGTTTAGGTAGATTTTTGAACTGTTTGTCACCGTTATCGCCGTATGTAATTATATATCTATCACATTATATATCTATCACAACAATTAAAAGTATTTATTTAGTCAAGTATTGTACATTTTTATTTTTATTTTTTTTTCTATTATACTTCGTCTTGGAAAAGAATCGGAGTACGGTTTAAATATAAAACTTCATTCCAAAAATTTTTTGACATTTAATGACACAACATCTAAAATTTTTTCTAACAATTCTACATATTCTGTATATTAACAGTTATGATAATTTTGATAATCTAAGATTATGAAGTCGTATTCACTATTAACATATTAAGAACATAATAGCATTTTAATTTGAAATTTTTATAACAAATCAAACATTAATCTTTTCTTTTACCTTTGATTTTCTAAATTTCTTTAAACATTAGAATTAAAATCTGAAATAAATAAAATGAATATAAAACAAAACTTCTTAAAAAATTAGAAATAAAATTTGAAATAAATAAAATAAATATAAAACAAACTAATTGGAGTAAATAATATGCGAAGATCAAAGCATTATATTCATTTGATGATGAAGATAAATGTGATAATAAATGACCTCGCTAACAAATTGACCAACTGCAGATAAAGTAATGTTCTATAACCTCCATCAGACTTAACTGATATATCGTTTCTGTAGATAAAGATGCCACGTTCTTAAATTCCATCCAGAAGTCGACATTTGCTAAAACATTTAGATACATTATCGGTAAACTATGAATTTCGTGATAAAGTTTCCGAAAAGCGGAAATGTATCTAGATAACACATCGTACAAGAGTCGTTACAAAAATGTTGCCCTGACATCTCCTTTTGTTCTTACTGTTGTGCATTTCGGGTCACGAATGGAACAAATTAAATGAGAATTCATAGCTTATACTTATAAAATTCACAGCTTCATACTCTCGAAAACTTGTGGAGAGTGAATCTCACTTTTAAATTGAAGCCACTCTCTTTATCAAGACCGGCTCAATTTTCACTCTTTAAAGTGAGACCCCACTCCAACGAATTTAAAGTGTTTAATAATAAATTCCAACCTACAGACGTGGAGAGTTTTCGCGGATAATTTCAGTCATGAGTTGCGAATCATATATGGACTCCGGTATATCATTATCTCACACCCAAAGCTGAACCTCTATGATTACAATGCGGTGCTTATAGTGTTGCATTACAAGTGTAATCCATGCTTTGTTGTATCATACTTTCTTATCCCCCTAATATTCCTGAAACATTTATAATGTCTAGATACGTCGCGTTCGACCCGCCAGAATGACTTAACTCCAGGTGGAAATGCATGCACACAACAATACTCTGCTCCAATGTGGAGGAGCGCGGGCGCGCTCGCGCGTTTCGGTGCCGCACTGCCGCCAGCCGTGTACCGATCGGCTTTGGCCCGACAAGGCCGACGCGCCGCGCGTCCATCAGTCAGCGTTCGCGCACGAATGCGACGGTACGGTCGTCGGTCGTCGTGGCGGGTTTTTACTCGGCGCCGCGCTCACGGGTGCTCCAGCACGGGAGAGCAGAGCTGACGTTTCTACGTGAAGCGAGAAGAGAAAGTGGTTCCGCTCCT
>NW_017304438.1:5897811-5900514 GCF_001594115.1 Trachymyrmex septentrionalis | reverse complement strand
CTCTCTCTCTCTCTCTCTCTCTCTCTTCTTTCTCTCTCTCTCTCTCTCTTTTCTTTTTTTTTCGCACACTTTCTCTCCCTCGATCTTTTTACTTTCCTCTCGCATTCTCGCAAGTCTCCGCACCGAAGGCGTTTCGCTGGGCATCCGTGCAACCGCTGGGGCTGTGACCTGCTTCCGTTCTATCCTCGCAGCGGTCCGACAGGCGGACAAGCACCCGCAGGTGAGAGGCGCGAGGTGCGATACGCGCGTACTCCGCATCGCCGAGACGGATGCGGAGGAGCATGTCGTCGTGCGACGGATTTCCTCCGCCTCGATAGGTCGCGACGCGGCCGATTTTTGGCGCGTATACGACCCCCGTCATTGCGACGCATCTCGGGAGAACGAATCGGATGTTCGGCAGATCGAAGTCTCGAATCGACCTTCCGGCGTGTTTTAAACATCCGGCGAAGATGGCCATTTCCAGTCACACACGGCACCGCGGAAAGCGTTACATGCTCGGAATAACACGCAATTAACATTCCATTGCTAGATTGCGCTATTGTGATACACGCGCGGTCCATGTCAAAGGGTTAAGCGATTACTGTGTGAGCCGATTACGCGATGTTGTTGAACAACAGCAGGAAAGATATACGGTCGAAACGATTACCAGTGAATTACGTCGGTAATTTAACGAGATACGAACGTTATCTGATAAAGATGTAAGTGGGCTGATTGTGAAACCACGTTCACCAAATTTAATTCTCCCACGCGATCATCGTAGATGAGGAGAATGCGCGCCTTTTAAGAGATACAAGCATGTACAACCCCGTACAACACGCTTTATCCGAAGGACATTCTGAGAACGTTCTCGGAATATCCTCTAGACATCTTTAGGACATTCCTTGAAGATTCGTGCTGTAAGGAACATTACACCTGGATCGTGTTGTCCCTTTATCTCGGGAAATCTCAGATATCGCAGAGAGGAACGTTCGAGAGGAGCGTGGCCTCACGGCACAAAGTTCAAAGCCTAGACCTAATGCAGAAGCAGGAGGGAGACATTCGCAGGTGTATATCCCGGTGTATTATCCCAGATATCCGACTTAAGAGATATCCAATCTCGTGGGTGTTAAACGCCCACGGATCGTTTCTGCCAGCGGCGGAGAATTTTGCGCGAAAACTCTCCTCTTCGTTACGGAAGGTCGAGAAGTCGATGCTCATCGACTACCCGTGGCAAGCGGCGCGGCGCGGTGCGCCGCGACCTTGATCGCGCACATCGGCTGCCAGTGTGTGCCACCGGTATAGAGGTACGCACGGCCTGCGCGTCGACGTCGATAATTCGCGCGCGGCATACATTCTCTCCGCGTGTCCTCGTACTCGACGTTCCCCCCCCCCCTCTCCCCGCGCCTCTCTGCCGCTGGAGCGTTCTTTCAGAAGCGCGAGCGGAGAATTATTTCGGAAACGGCACGCTCTCTCGTCGCGTTCGATAAGCATCGGTTGCCGCTCCATATCGCGTTTCGCGACGAAAATCAGATCTCGATATTCGATAAGACACACAATTAGTTCTTGAGAGGAAGAATTACTCCGCGTATAAATCATATAGTCAGTGCACTACGATGACCTTTATTTCGTATTTGCATCATAGATATGCAATAACTTCCTTGAAATGTCAATCTGAACTTGACGTAATGCTCTACCTGCGCGTGCTCTACCTGCGAGTGTTCTCCAAACACTCGCATCAATATGCGATTTTCAATTGGCCAAATATTTTTCGGAATATCTCTATATATAAATTATTTTTAATAAGGTGAATTTTTTGTTTATGTCAAACTTACCTTAATTAAAAATAAAGACGATACATGTGATCTTTGCTCATTTATTAGAAATTTATTTTAATATAAATATAATATTATTATATAATATTTCTCTAGACCACATATAACGTTATGGTATACTTGATATCTAATCAGAAGAGAAGTAAAAAATAATACACATACGACGCACTAAATGAAATCTCCATTTCAAAAAACTGATAATCTTGTCGAGAGCTTAGCATTAACATTTTAAACAGTGCACATGTCACTTTGCAATTCTAAATAATTATTTACATATTAAAGATAAATGCATGACGCAATAAAGTTTGTTAGGTCAAACGTGTGAGAGAATGTAATTCGTGTTTATATATTTACTATTTAAATCTTACTATATAATTCAATTCAAAGTAACTGCTCCCGAAAATTGTTCTCAATATACTTTAAATGGCTCTAAATATCGTAATTACAATTTATCCTCCTTTTTCGAAATACCGCGACTATCGGTGGGTCGTGCCCGTCGCATATCGATAATGTAGGTCATGCATTTTCGGCCTTGCACATTTGGCATCTGTATGTCGATTGGTTCGCGCGTCCCTGTGGACCGATTCGGCTGCTGTTCCAGGAGATCTATTGTTCTATCTATATAGCTTGACGAACTCTAATACGAAACAACTGTCAACTTGCGGTTGACAGTTCAATTCACTTTGTAAAGAGCAATTGTCTTGAAATCACTGACCTGTGTCTTCGTTAAATAGATAAAATTGTTATTTTTATTCATAGATAAAATGTGCATTTTTTTCTAAATTAGACAATTAAAACGCAAAAATTTCAGCAAAAACGTTTAATACGTTGATTGTTAAAGATTGCAGAATTATATTTAATTATATATCATCAGTCATATTTTTCAAGCATT
>NW_017304438.1:5870518-5897711 GCF_001594115.1 Trachymyrmex septentrionalis | reverse complement strand
TACGTTGATTGTTAAAGATTGCAGAATTATATTTAATTATATATCATCGGAAAAGTCATATTTTTCAAGCATCCTTTTTTTAGATTTTCTTTAGATAGACATTTATCTGATATAAGAGTATGGAACGATAAACTTCTGCTAATATTTTTTACGAATTCATTACGTCAGCTGTAGACATAGCTAATAACATTAGATTACGTACATTTTATTTAATATACGTTATTTAATATTCTCTACTAAAATTCAATATCCATTCGCTTCTAATAGGGATCCAATTCAGGTCATATGTTCGTTCATATAATTGCGTGTCATCGCAGTGTCCTTCGATTCAAAGTGTATTGTTGATAATTCGACGCATCAATTTAATTCGAACACTTGAGAATAGCAGAATGGTCATCTCTTATTACATCACATCCGTTATTCGTATTTCTACGCACGGTCATTGCTCGAACACTTCCGTGACGCTCGATTGGTTTATTGTGTCGGGCTATCGCTTTTTATGCCATTCGACACAGCTTGATCCTTGTGTTTTATACTATTCGTTATTTTTTAGATTATACTCCATCATTCTTCGCCTATCGATCGCTTTACAAAATATATTATTTGTTAATTATATTATTGTAAGAACGATTGTAAGAACGAGAAATTTATCTTATTTTGCTTTGCTCGTAAAGCAGTTAAAGAGATAATTACAAACATATTGCGCAGTTTCTGAGTCCAACATCGAAATACAATATACAACTTTTTTAAATCAGTGCTGCAATAAAGTTTATGAATTCCACCAAAGATAAAAAAACCGTCATACAAGAAAATACGTGTAAGAAAAATAATTGTTTTTTCATAAAGGTAACACTATTTTTATTTCTTTCAATGCGCTTGAATTGTCGATCCAACTTTGACACACTAATGATAATAATATAAAAAGGAACGGTTTTGTCCAAGTACTGAAAACTTTAGTTAGATACAGATTTGAAAATAATTTTATCGAACTATCAAAACAATTATATAGGAAATACATGTATGATGAGTATTACTGCAAAAAGTTTTTACGTTTTAACAATTAGTTTGAACGTCCTATGTAATTATTTTAATAGTTCAACAAAATTATTCTTTCCATGTGTGTACATTGTTGCAGAATTTATGCAGACGTTATGAATTTTTAAAACTATTTTAGGATTATATAATGCATTAACATTTACTTCAATCTTAATAAAACTTATAAAAATACATGAATATGTATGTATTTGTCATAAATAAAAAGTAGATTTTAATATTGGATAGAGTTAATAATGTGTATAATACGTATAAGTATAATAACATATAAAATTATCAGTTTCGATTGAAATGTAGGATTTTTCGACGTCGAGAAGCTCGGTTAAAATTATTATATACGAAGAAATATTAAACGTCTTTAACATAGTCTCTCACAATTTCTTGCAACTTAAATAATGCTTTTCGTAGGCGTTGATAGATAGATATTCTGAGATGATGCAGGATATGTTTTTTTCAACAGCTCCTCCGCTTATTTAATAACAAGTTGTCTTTTAGGATAAATCGACAAACAGAAGAATCAATCTGAATGAATGCCAGAACGTGACTTGTTTTTGAAAGCATCGCATCGAAATTTTACGAATCATAATTTTGCGCTTCTTTCAATAACAGTTGGAAGAAAATCAATTTTCATGTACGATCCCCAGTGAAAACGGATGTGACAATCAATTGTATACAGCTATTAATCGAAAAAGAGGATTTTGCCATATTTCATAAAACCATTCTATTGAATTGTAAAGACACAGTAATGTATTTTAGTACGAAAAATTCACATTTTTTAACTATAATTTCCACTGTAATGAAAGGTTAGAGACTTTTAGAAACTTCTTTCGTAATTATTTTAAAAAACCGACGTAGAACAAATTATTTGTAAATGACTGTGGCTTATTCACCGATAGTCGAGAGCTTAGCAGGAAAAACAGCTCATTGTATGATATAATATACCAAATATGTCATTGCCATTGTGTCGAACGTCATCATGTGATACATCGCTGGTGTTTGCTGTCGCATTTGCTTCAACCAGAAACATCTCTCAAAAATGTCAAGGAAAGAGAAGAATGAAATTCCTGATTCAAGTGAGAACGTAAACTCTCGTCTAGATGAGAGCGGAATAGTCGGAAGTATGAGATTCTGATGTTAATTATGATGAATATTTGAATTAAAAATAGTTTGAATTGTTATGATGAATTCAAACATATCTAAGGTGACAAATCGATATCTTACTAATATTTAATAATAATTAATTCAATCGGTAATTTTTTCGCAAGTATTCAATGGATACAGAATTAGACAAAAGAATGTTATGAATATTTATCTTGCGTCATTTACTGAGTCATTGTGGCATTTTTGTTTCTCGTACTTACAAAGTCACGTAGTTATAGTTAGATAAGCTTCATACCAATTTCATCATATCACGTTAAGAACCAACTATGTAATTACGAGATATATGAGCAAATAAACGTGACACGTGAACACGATAGACGATGCACATATTGAGTGTCTCAATACTATGTGTGATTCAAAATTTAAACTAAAAAAGACTCTATATTTTGAAGAAATTAATAACAGACACACTTTTTTCAGATATAATTTTTGTACTCAATTATATCTTAATATATCACAGTAAAATTTTAAACAAAAAGTATTTTTTTTGTATTTATTTAAGAATTTGTTTTACCGAAAAAATTGTTACACACAGATGGAAAATTTGTGTTAAATTAACTTAAATATTGTAACATCGATACAACTTAAAAAAAACTGTAAAATTGATAAAAAAATGTTGAATAACAATTAACATTAATACAACAAAAAATGTTCAAATAACACAATCACATTAAATTAACACTCTCAGAAATATATAAAATATAAAAATTTAAAACAAGAAATTCAACAAAAACTTGTTTTAACATAAATACATAAATATTTTTTACTGTACACTGTATGTGATAGAATATGGAATTTTTCAACGAACACTTTAGACAACTAATAGCGTAGATAAAACGAAATTCTTTTCTCTATAATCAGTGTCGAGTGTTTTTAGCGTAAGAGTAACAAACTTTATCTTGGTACGTATTGAAGGGGAATCATTCTGAATCAAGCGATACCGGCAGCTTTTATCAATGTGTAAATTGAGAGGGATCAGACGAATGTTATCTAACCGAATCTGTCACTCCTTTGAAAGATAACCGGACGCTTATTAATAAATTATTAATAAACTTGAAATGGTTTATGCATATACCTGTTCTGACATTTTGATGGAGCATTCGTCCGATTATAGTTTTTAGTCCCTCATCCTTGTCATAGTAAACTATAACATCAAAAATGAGAAATTATGCTCTCTAAATCTTTTAGAGTAAAAATTGAGCCAGTATAAAAAAGAATAAAAATTTTTCACTCTCAAACAAGAGTGGCAGATTATTACTCTTTTTTTTTTAGAATAAGATTTCAGTCTTTTGAAATGAGATTTTCACTCCAAAGTAAAATCTATTTCTTTTTTGGGAGTGAGACTTCACTTCTTGGAGTGACTTTTACTTAAAAAAAATGAAATATATCTCCTGAAGAGTGAAAATCTGTCATTTTTGTTTAAAAGTGAAAATATTTTCACTCTTTTCAAAATTAGTTCAATTTTTAGATCTTTTGGATTTTGAAGTGAGATTTTACTTCGAAAGATTTAGTGAATATGAATATTTTTCTGCACTAATAAATGCAAAACCTTTAATTATTTCGTGTACGATGGCTTGTAAATGATGAAATAAATTTATAAAATGCACTGAAGGTACTCGTTTCATGTGCATTAATAGACAGCCATAAATCTTGATTAACCGTGATAAGATTCATTTTCGCTGGAAATGTAGGACACATATAGATTAAATTATACGTTCATTAAAGAGGACAAGAGGGATGCTTTTAGTATATTTTATCAATTTATACTGTCGAACGTAAATGCAAACGAAAAGAAATTAATTTACCTGCGCATGTGATATGATAAAAAAAAATGACACGCGATTTATTATCTGTTGCTTTCGATTTCAAGATCAAATGTAACTGCAGTAAAGGACCATCAATTTTAATTATTTGTTTCCAATAAATTATTATGTTATATTTGCTTATTTTTTTTTGTATCAAATGATCGTTCAGTTTAAACAAGAATAATTTGAACACCTTTGTGAAAATAACTATGCCGATTACATCGATTTATTATTTGACTCTTTTTTTCGAGCGCTTTCACTTCGCTGGCGACTATACGCGCACAAAGGATTCGTTTGGAAGCCCCTCGTGTTGCGAAATACATGTAACGTTGAACCAGAAAAGGCTTCAACGGTGCATCGGTGCGTTCTTTCGATCATTCGATGTGCCTAACTGCAAAATCGAAGCTCGTATATGAAACCGTTTAATTAAATTAAACTGTCTCAACATCGGCAATAGTGACTTTTGCGTTGCGTTTTGTCATAAGCTGACACATTACTTATGTACGATGTGCTACGAATCTATTTCTGAAGCTGAATTTATCGAACGGCTTTGATCCTCTTCGTACTCGACAATGTTATCGGCCGCTATGAAATTATTAGACGTAAGGTCGTTAAACGCACAAACCCTGCTCGCTTCCGTAACTTTGCAACTTCGTGCGCCTTGATGCGCATCGTAAAGTGTGCACTTCGCCGCTCTAATGTAACAAGACATTTTTAAATAATGAGATAACAAATAGTGTAATTGTCGATTATCTGCCATTGTTCTAATTAAAATTAATGACATTTTATTGACATTAATACTAAACAGAAAGATAATAACCGTTTAACCGGGACTGTTCGCGCGTTTCCCTTTAAAGAGCTTAAATCTGCGTCATCTCTAAATTTTACTGTCTAAAGATACCTCGAGTATCGAATTGGGGCAGCGATATAAGACTGTGATATTCAAATCCGTTGATTTCTGATCCCTGTTCGGAATCGGATGATACGACGAATGAGACGACGGACATACTAGTGGTAAAAGCGAGCGTTCGGCTCGCGGAGTATCGATTGATCGGTCAGCCGTATGCGAGGCTGTTTATAGTTAGATAAGAGAGCTGACGTAGCTGGTATTACGTAAATAGTGAATTATCCTGTGGACTTAACCCTCTCATTCTTAATATAAATACATACACGTAATCAATGGATTCATCAATCATCTCACAATTGAGACTGAAGGCTTCTTTTGAAACCGTGGGATTCAACATGGTTCACGTTATCGTACTAAAAAATGTACTAAATTTTAATATATATTTATTTAAATGATACTAACTAAATATTTACTAAATGTTAACATATTTTTATTGAATATAAGAATCATTAATTTGATTTAACTATCATTTTTTTACTTAAGTTTTGAGACTTAATTTTAATATGTAAATTTATCTTGAGTCCCAAGGCTATTATTTTAAATGTTTTATCACAGTTACTTGTTATTCGTTCTTTATCATAATTGATTATTTTATTATTGGACAAGCTATTAAATATGAAGCTCTTGTTATTTGTTTATGCACTTTACTCACAAATTCTGCGACGATTAATGTATTACATTAAAACAACGTATTACATTCTAGATCGAATCATGTAAGCTAAGTCTTAACTTTAATATATAGATCTAACTTTTTGTATCGATGATGATCTAAAAATAGGATTGATACTTTTTAGACAATAAAGCGATATATACGCGAATATCCTGTGTTGGCTCAGTATTAGCACTTTTTATATCACATAATTAATTTTTTTTTAATTTAATTCTTTCACTGAAACAAATATTTAGTAATACTATTTAAAAAGATGTTTTATTAGAATTTAGTAATTTTTTTTCGTTTTACGAATCAAGTGCTCATTGAATTTCTATATCGCTTTACAATTTGTTAATTTTTCGATTTACGATATAAATCTTATGTTTTGAACTCGAATTTTAAACTGTTTCTATATGCATTTTCATGAAATAATATTTTTATTTCTTTCGTTTCTAAAATAAATAAAGATATTTTCCTACTGAGAATTTTATAAATACTTTATCTTCAAGAAATTTGTGATAACTTTTCTTTGTAAATTTGAGCTTCGTCTGAGTCATCAGTAGATTTCTAATAAATAATGATTTTTTCGATTATTACTTTCTTTTTGTATTTTATTACCTCGTTGCTTTTATTATTTTTATCTTTGATTATCAAATAAATTCGTTTGTCCGAATTATCGCTAGATTTTGAATAAATGATGATAATATGTGGATTCGATATTCAACTCAGTTTATTGAGATCACTTTGGCTCTTTAACGGGACGAAGGAGCAAATGTTTCATAACATCCGCATCATTTTACTGCTTCGAGATATAAATAGCGATGGTTTTTTTATATCGATATGGATTGGTGGAACTTCCTTACTGCTGCGAGTAAATGTGAATTATTCTGGCTATTGTATCGAGGTCGACGGTCCTGTTCGTTAATGGATTTGCAGAACGCTTAAGATCCGCTTGAGGCCGGACGGCGCCAGTCTCTCAGCTTTTCGCCATTATCGGCAGCGTACATCCTGCTATCTGCATGCATAGCTCCAAACAATTCAACCTAAAGCACCAACGAACAAAGCGATGAAAACAAAAGAACGTAATAAATTATGAGAAGGAAGCGATAAGTGCAGAATAAATTTCCGCAGTAGATAGCATTATAAGATATTATTAGTATTATCAGTATATTAGAGTTATTAAAATTATGATGTAGAGCAAAGATGGAGGGTACTTTCGTATAATAGGAACTCTAACTATCCAACTTAAGCCTATTAGAAGTTGGTTAAGTTACTCTCTCAAATGTGCGATGATTTAACGAACTCCCTAAAGCGACTTTGACCAAACTTCGATTAACTTTATCGTCAATTGATACAACTGATCTGAAACTGTTTGCGACAAAATTTCGATAACATATAATTTATTTTCTCTAATTTAATATTTCTTTCTTACGTCAAACGATAAAAAAATAATATTTCTTTCCACATCGATAAAACTATTGTACTATAATAAACGTTATTTAAACTAATCAGAAGTTTGATCAAATTATCAGTAATGCGTGACCATGTCCTGATATCGATTTGTGTAATACACTATATATTTATAAATTACGAGTGCATTACAAATGCATTCCTCCATTTTTTTTTCTATAATTCTAATGAACGACAAGATAACAGAGCAGCTAGAAACAGCGTTCGATCGCGCAAGAATTTGCATTAAAACGTAACATACAATTCTGTATCAGATATTGCGTGCACGTTAGACAATAATTTATGGTCTAATATCTTTTTATACCTTTTTGCAAAAAGTACAGAGAGATAATAATGCGTTCACGAAATGAGTCTGTCAGAAGTTAAACCGATTAATACTGCTTTTTGTAAATTTCTCAATTTTACTGGTAAGGCACATATTTATAATTTATTTCCTCTATCTTTTATTCTATACAGAATTGAATTCGTGTATCTTCTGAAAGGATCAATTGTTCTAATACGCGATTATCTTGCATTTTCGAAACACGCTCGAGCGGAGCTGCGTCCTTGATTGAGCTTCATTCTCTCCTTGCCCGTGATGCGCGGCCCACATTTTTATCGACGGAACTTTATTTATTTTTAGAAGTATACGATAGAATACCGACTGCACTAACACGACACTTTCGTTACGAAAATCGAATGAACACGCGTTCAAAATAGTTCAAATAACATAGTCTAAAGTATCGCCGCGTTTTTATATAGAATGCCTCGATTATTGATCTCTACGTTGGAAACTTTTAATAAAACACCCTAAAAATTTCAGTTAAAGAAAATAACTGAAAAATCTTTCTCGTTGGAGAATTCTTCTTGGAGAATCCCAAGTTCTTAAAATAACAATAAGTTTTATATTATTTATATTAATACATTAAATATTAATTATAAACTTTAGACATACATTTAATTATTCTCTCATTAAATAATTTTATTTACGAGATGTAATGCATAAATTTCGTATTGATTACCGCGTCAAATATTAGTCAGCTGAGCTGTATGTTACACGTACTCTTTCCGGGTCAATGACCGCGCCGCGTATGACGCACGTCAGGCAGAGAAATGGCAGAAATGAGGTGAGGTTAGGCTTGAAACAGCTGATAGGAAAACAAAGGGACGCTACTCCGTTTTTCGTCGAGGTAAAGAGTACGTATAATCGCTCTAGCGTATGGTACGATTTTCAGCTGGATGAGGCTGATGGAACCGTTGGGTATCGCCCAGGACATCGTGGAGCCGACAGTATTAAAACGATGGGCTGATTATCCCAACCAGCATCGTTACACGGACTACTCTGATTCTGTTCGGGAGACAGCGCATCATGCCATAAGTCCCTTCCCGTATCAACCATCGCTTAACAACAAGCTCGCGCTATGGTGAGACTTTAGGCACAAAATTAAAAATTTCTCATTACAGTATTTTTCCAATTATTGTAGAGTAACATTCTATCGAATTAATAATAAAAACTATATGATAGGTTAATGCTCTATAAACTGTTTCAGGACTGGAGATATCTCAATATTACAAGTAGATGCGGTTGTAAATCCTACGAACGAGACAATGGATGATAATAGTATTACGTGCCAAAAAATATTTAGTCGAGCCGGTTCTGCACTCAAGATAGAAATATTTAATGAAATAAAAGGTGTATTTCAATGTGTATAATTGTACTGTCAACAATGTTGGAACTTGTCTCAACAAAATATTAATTATCCAAATTTTAATTGCAGAATGCAGAACTGGTGAAGTGAGAGTTACACAAGGTCACGGATTACCTGCTCGTTTTATTATTCACACTGTTGGACCAGTTTACAACGTAAAATATCAAACAGCTGCGCAAAATACGTTACATTGTTGCTATAGGTAATTTAATCATTTAATATATACAGACAAGTATAAATATTATTCTCATTTTTATTTTGACATTATTAAAAAGTGGATAGAAGATAAATTCTACTAAAAGAAGAAACATAGGGAATTTTAATTTGTTTGCTACGAAAGAACTGAGCAAAAAACGCTATTGGTACACAGAAATATTTTAGCATTTACGTGTGTTATCTTAAAAATGACATAAAAATCACGGGAAATTTTTAGTGGTTCTGTAATTCAAATATTTTAATTATTTTACATCGCGCATTTACTAAACATTTGAGTTAAAATATTAAAATTTAACAAAATGTCGGTAAAACAAAAATTGTGTTTTAATTTTTTCACTATCTTTATATAAAAAAAGATTAAATAATTGATAAATATGCAAATTGTGATTAACGAACTGCAGAAAAGTATTAGCAATAATTATGTAAAGTTTCAAGTTTTTTCGGGAGAATTTCTCAGGATTTTGTAAACATTATTTTCAGAAAAATTGTTTTAAAGTTTTAAATTAATTTTCTAATTTAAACGCTTATAATAGGTATTGTACATGTATGTATTAGCCAAAGTGTTTACTTCATTTTGGTTCTCCCAACTTTTATTTTAAAATTGTGGATCAGCCTAAAGGCATCTTTATGTAGGAGTGTCAAACGTCGAGCAGAGTGTAAGCTTCCTATTCTCTAAAAACAGGTCACGTGATCAAAATTGACGAATAGCAATCTCACGATGCTCGACGCTGCCGCGTAAAGATACCTTAAGAATCTTGACATAATAGATTAGAAACCGGTCTCTTGAATGAACACAACGGCATTCCGTTACCTGCTCGATTTTCGCCTCGTATAACAAATGTCCATTATCTCACAAACATATTTATTTCAAAATTGCTTTAAAAGTTAAGGGATTTAGTCAGAAATAAAAAAAAAAATTAATTTTTGGGTTTAGACATTTTTTATAAGTACAACATTTTAATTCCTTGAAAATTTCAAGTTAGTTCGATTAAAATTGACAAAGTTATGGGCGTTCAAATAATTGCACGCGGAACAAAGGTAGCCCCTTTCTAACGTTTTGTGAGCCGTGTACATATATACATGGAATCGAAGATACACTTGATTAAATACGAAAAGCCTTGTACATTTGTAATGGTAAACATAAACAGTTTTCGAATTCAAAGTGAACGAAAATTAGAGAGCGTTACAGTATAGCAGTTGACAGAGAGCTGTGCGGTAGGACGTTCGCTTCTAAAACATTATATTGTCAAGTATTGTAGAATTTTCAGTATGAATCAACAGAAAGATTCTAGAGAATTACGAAGTACAGAGAATATTCGGAAATCAAGATCGAAGAAAAGGAAACAATGTTTTGATTCAAAAAATGTTGAGAGCGACGAAAATAATTTTATTCCTTTTGCTAAAGAAATGAAGATGCAAAAAGATGTGCCGCAAGATAATTCCATAGAATATAGAATTTTGAACTTTGTTTCTGTATTTGCTGCCATTTCAAATTTTGTTAAATGCAAAGAGTGTAACGGTGATGTTAAATTTCAAACAACAAGTGCGCGTGGACTTGGTTTTAAAATAGTACTGATATGCGATACATGCGCTCCTACATCAATTCCTTCGTGTTCTTTTGTTGGATACTCATATGAAATAAATACACGTTTCATATTTACTATGAGAATGCTAGGACTTGATTTAAAAGATTGTCAAAAGTTCTGCGGATTGATGGATGTGCCAGAGTTTTTTAATCAATCTACTTATGATATTATTGTAAGTAACATACTCAATTGTATCAAAGAAGTTTCCAATATCTTTTTTAAAAATGCTGTAAATGAAGAGAAAGAAGCAACATCCAAAGAAAAAAATATTGAAGAAACAAACGATCTGACTGTATCAGTAGACGATACTTGGAAAAAATGTGGTGTCGCATCACTGTATGGAGTTTCTTCAATTATCGGATACTATACTGGAAAATTACTTGATATTGTTGTGAAATGCTCATGTTGTCAAGCGTGCGAGTTTTGGGAGAAAAAACAAGATACAGCTGAGTATGAAGAGTGGATGAAAAAACATAACATTTGTTCAAAAAATCGAGAAATGAAAGTAAGCGCTATCACCGATATGTTTAAACGTTCACAAGAGAAGTACGGTGTTAAATACATAAATTACATCGGTGATAGCGTCTCTAAAACTTATATCGATATTATGAATTCTACTCTTTATGATGATGATACTTTAATTATAAAGAAGGAATGTATAGGGCATATGCAGAAAAGAATAAGGCATCGATTGCGTGAGTGCAAAATGGAAATGAAAGAGTTCGGAGAAAAACTGACTGGTAAAATGATTGATGAATTAACAGTTTATTATGGTTTAGCGATACAGCAAAATTGTGACTCAGTAAACGAAATGAGAAATGCGATATGGGCCACATATTTCCACTACAGCTCAACAGATGAATCTCCACAACACGACAAATGCCCGATCGGAGCTGAATCATGGTGCACCTGGCAGCAAGCTTCCGCAAATGGTAAACTTGACTCTTATAAACACGATTACAAGTCTCTACCTGAAGATATTTTGGATGCTATTAAACCAATATATGAAGACCTAAGTAAAGAGGAATTATTAGAAAGATGCATTGGCGGTTTTAATCATCAGATGATTGCAAATGATAGTTATAATCATCTGATATGGAAAATCAGTCCAAAAATTGTCTCAATAAATGGATTAAAAACTATCGAACTTGCTGCACACATCTCTGCCTGCATATTTAATGAAGGTTTCACGGCATTATTACAAATATTTGAATCTATGGGAGTACACAGTGGCCCAAATTCTCACCAATATGTGGCGGCAAAAGATTCTGCAACCCGTATTAAAAGAAATTCTACACTTATAGGACAATAAAAAAATCGATTTTTATCCTGTCAATGAGGAAAACGCCTTAAAACCATAAAGAAAAAATTTGATAGCGTTGAAAACTTAATTATTTAATTAAAACTTAATTATTTAATGAAAATATTTTGTAATGACATAGTTCTATTGAAACTAATTTATAAGCATTCTAAAATAAAAACAAGAAATTCCTATTATAAATAAAATTACTTTTTTGTTTATATTATATTTAACAAAATTGAAGGACTCTTCCTATACAAAATAAATAACAATAAATAAACAATTTATATTATATCTGATAATAAGAAGTACACGAATAATTAAACAATATAAGATATAATATATACCAAAAAGAACTCAAAATTATGTACAGCGCTGTTACATATTATAATAATATTACGTCATACGTTTTGGAACATGTAACATAATGTTGCAAAGAATTATTTATTTTTGTATTATCGTTTTGGACTAGCTATTCTCTCTCTCTCTCTATCTCTATCTCTCGTGCGCGTTCTATTTAGCCGTTTGTATACAGGAGTAAGTTTGTAAGATAGCACTACATAATTCTTCGTAGCAAAAGAATTAAATCTTTTGAGCCCTCCCTTTATAAATAATTTTCTTTATCGTAGAAATGTTCTACAAAAGGCGAGAGAAATGGGATTACGTACCATTGCTCTACCTGTAATAAATTCAATACGAAGAAATTATCCTCCGGATGCAGGAGCACATATAGCTCTCAGTAAGTATACTACGCAAGTATACATCTGTGTTAATTTAAGCATATGTCAGTACGTGCTAAATAAATGGTTTCTTCTCTTTTAGGAACTGTACGTAGATTCTTGGAGCAATACGATTCGTTAACGTGTGTTATATTTGTATTAGAGCCGTGCGATCTTGGAATATATGAAATTCTTCTGCCACTTTATTTTCCCCGAAATTTGGCAGAGCAGGACAACGCTTGCTGGCAGTTACCGAATGATATTGGCGGCATGGATGGAGAACCTTTACTTCCGGATAGACAAATCAGAATTATTGACAATCCTCAGCACGCTTTACACGGTAAAGAAATGTTTCAATGTAACATTGCAGCTACATACAAAGGTTTAATACGATATAACTTGAAAAGCACATCGTACTTTTACAGGCGACGATACAGTAGAACTTTCATCACAATTAGAAACTTCGGTTAATATTGGCGAGCATGCTTTTGCGCAAATGCAAGGTGATTTGGACAGACAGAGACTTTTGGGAGAGAGACCTGCCGATCCACTAGCGGATATTATGCTCAAGCAAATGCAACATAAAGAAAGGTACGAAAATTTGTGAGATACTTTTTAATACACAATTTTGCCAGCATTCTTTAAACAACATGTACATTATTTTTCTATAGAAACAAGATTAATTTTCAAAGTAAGTAAGACTCTAGAATAACAATTCAAAGTTAAAAAAAGTCTAACTTTGGGATTAATTTTGTAATAATTATTTAATATTACAATTAATTTGCAATAAGTTAATGGACAGTTAGCTGTGAGTAATCAGCACGTTTAAATCAGAAGAATAATACGAGTTTATTTTTATGGGCAGATTTAAATAATACTCATTATTAATATTGAAGAGAGAAACGTATTTTAAAAATTCGGGGAAGAAAATTTGCATTTATAATTCATCATTTACACTAATTTATCAATATATCCGAAGTTAGCAAACCATTATTTAGGAAAATTATTGCAAAGCTGTGTATTGCAAAAATGTTTCTCTCTTCTTTATCCACGCAGCACAACAAAAAATGTATTTGTACAAAAACTGTATCTCTTATCGATACAAAAATCAAATGTTGCCATATGGCTAATAAAGGATTTCTTCTATATCGACATAAAAATAAAAAATGCATTTATGAGTATGTAAAATGAATAGTAAACTTTTAGGGATATAAAGGACATCAGTCATAATTCAGTTTATTATATCATTTTATAATAATGTATAACCTCGGACATTTGGTTTTTTGTAATATTTTTCGCAAATGCCGAATTTATTACAATACAACTTTTTTCGAGATTATTGCTTTTGTTTTATAGAGTTTACTATTTACTTTTGCAGAGCAACTTATATTAATTAATTATTTTAATTAATACGCAATTATTTTAAATAATTATCTTAATTAATACGCAATTATTTTAAATAATTATTTTAATTAATACGCAATTATTTTAAATAATAATGTTATAGCTTAACATATATTCTTGTGTAATGTCTGTGAAGTTTTTATTTTCTGTGGAGTTTTTATTTTCTCTTAATATTTCCTATTTGATACTAAGCGTATATTCAAGCACAAGTAATTCTATGTCACAAAATTCTTAGTATTATTATTAGATTTGATTAGTTAACGGTGGTATTTTCACGCACGTACCACAAATAATTATTGATTATCCGGTGTTATATATATATATATATATATATATATATATATATATATATATATCACAGTTGACGAAATGATATCATATCTACGATATTCGATCAAATAAGTTGACAAGCAGTTTAATATTATTGGTGATAAATAATTAATAAATTGTTTGCAGTTTTTGAAATGCTTATTAGCATCAAACTATTAATAGCTTTTTAAGATGCCCATTTGCATTTTAGATGTTAATAATTTGATGCTAACTAACATCTCAAAAACTGTAAATAATTTATTGCGAAAAACATTAAATATAATATTCCTCAGCCGGAATTCGAATCCGGATCTCCTGTATTCCATGCGGGCGTCCTTCCAATTCGATCAAAGCATGTCACATTAATTTATGATATTTATACTTCAGCTTCGGTTTGGGACTGTGTTTCAAGATTAACAAAATAATCGACGCGCGGTTTGCTTGAACTGGAAATTGTATAAATTCACAAGAAATATTAACATATTAGAAGAATGCCTTGAATATGGCATTTTTCATTCATGTGTGTTTGCATGTAATTTTATCGATTGATTTTCGATTATATTATTTTATATCTAATAATGTATAATTTTGGACATTTGATTTTCTGTAATATTTTTCGTAAATGCCGAAGTCATTACAAGCTTTTACGAGCTTATTGCTTTAATATTGTTTATATCTACGAATTATCGACTTTAGCTACTATGACGCACATACGAAAGTTTGCTTTGTAATACCTGTACCTAATTAATTTCAACGCTGAAATATCATTTGCGTCATAGAAATAAATCAATCGTTTCAGACCTGACATTTCCTATCATATTAAATGTTTATTTTGAGGCCAAGATTGTCATCAACGTCATTTTATCGTGATATGTGGGGTTTATTACAGTGACACGACAAACCCATATGTGACTCGAACCATTGATTACACCAGATGATTCATTAGTAGATTCACAAGTAAGCTTCTTTTGCGAAGTATAAACCACTCTATTTTTTGCTTTAATGAGTTAATAATCCATTATACTGGTATGTTATATAATGTCAATAGTATATTACACGTAATGTTGAAACAAATAATCTTTTATGAAATACATTCGATTTATTTTCAAGTGAAACAAAAATTTTATTCACATATTATCATACATTTTGCGATCTAAAATACGATTTTATCTACAGAAATTTTACAGAATTATCTAAATACATTAGGAAATACTTTTGTGTCATACTTTCGATAAGATACCTTGGATCTATTTAATCGAGGTCAAAGTCATGAAACTGCAGTCTTAAGCAACAACTTGATGTAATCGCGTGCAATATCAACGTCTATGTAATTTGTCTAATTTTACCTTAGAAAGAATAATTTGAAAAACAATGCGTGTATATATTATCTTGTTTTGTGTTTTTAAATAATTATCAGTTTTATCTCATTAATATTAATATTCATATATTTTTAATGCGAATTATGATGATGAATTTGTTTTTTCACTTATGCGCAGTATTCTTCCACTTCACGAGTTATCTGAAATTTCGCGAAATACGCCGTTTGTTCCGTTAATCTGTGAAGTACGTATTTGTTTTTTCAATCTGAGATAATCTCGGATGCGCCAAATATTCCTACTGCGCACGAAAATTTTAGCTAATTCGATATATATAGTCAGTGTGTCTCTTTTAGACACGTTAAAATTTTCTAGTTTATATGTAAAAGAAGAATACTTTGATACTTTAATTTTATAAAATAATTTTATTGTTAGAATATTTGCAAAATATAAGATTACTTCTTCTATGAAAATAGTTTGTTATGCAAGAGCATGAAAGAAAAATTATTAAAAAAATATGTATATATAAGGACTTACAAATATTCAATATAAATTTCAATTTAATCTTTAAATATTAAATATTAAAAAAAAATCTTATACCTCTTCTCTCCTTGAATAAGGTTTATTATAATTCATTATTTTGTATAATTCATTAATTCATTGTTTCTTGTCTTAAAATATGACTTTGTTTCAATGTCATTATAATAGTTTTACCGTAAAAGTTGATATCGTCCAATCTTTATATATTGATGTTAAGTGTAATACGACATCGATTTAGAACATTGTAATAGTTATGTATCGAAATGGAAATGTTATCGATTCTTTGAATTGGTCTTCTCAGTCATCTAACACAAATTCGATCGAAAATACATTTCAATCACGAAAGGATGTTTCAAAGAAAATATTAAAGTCTATATTTGTACTAAAGCACTTGTGTTCTTAAATACAATTTGTTATTACTTCTAAATTAGGTCAAATCTCACCCAAAAGTTGCCAGACCGTGCTGGATAATAATTGAAAATTGAATGATTCTCTATAAACAATGATAAAAATAAATTTATTAACATTCACTTTTTTTTAAATCTTTGTCTTTTTTCAAAATAATAATTTATCTTTCAGATACGCAGATGATACGCAATTTTTTTTGTTTATAATGTCACGCGAGCGTATTTGGCGAATATCGCGAATCGTTCGATTGGAGTATTCTAGTTTTCTGTTTCCGATTACAAAAATGATATACAAAAAAATACATAAAGAGTGACAAATGTTGACAGTCATCCAAGGTCATTGTGGAAGGTATATTACTCATAATTAAAGGAATACACATCGCGATCGAATTAAACAGCGGGCTGGCAACCCCTACTCCGCCTGATCGCCTCGCGCGTATCGAGCACGTAATATTCTGCGAGCCGGGCAGGCGCCGTGCGATGCCTCGACAGGACTCCCGGCGAGGTACGGGATTACCTTGTAGACGTCGTAGTCATCGTGGTCGTCGCGGACGTCGCAGCCGAGAGGCGGCTCTCCTTCTCTAGACAAGACGGTTCAGTTCGGTTCAGTTCGTTCAGTTTGCCGCGACTCGTCGTACTGCTGTCATCCCTCTCCGTCGCCTCCCTCAGCCATGTACTGATCGAACGAGAATCGTGCGTGGTTTCTCAGTCCATCGTAGTATCGCGACGTTCCTTTTTGACGGATGTCGCGGGAAAAGACAGTTTTACACACGGCTGTTAGTGAGCTTTGATTGATTTTCTTTTTTTCCTTCTTTTTCTTTTTACAAGGGAAAGATCGCGGAGGGTGAAATCACACACGAAGGGTACGTGACATCAGTATGGTCATGATTGACATGGTGGATGTCATCGAGGATGAGGACCGGTGTGTATTGAGAGTAATACTTGTTTTCTCGCGCGTCATTGAACCTCGTGTCGAGTGCGATTCCTATGAATCTCGGTCTCGTTATTGGCTCGCTATTGATCCCTGTTCTTTATTGGCGTTCGTCCAGTACGTTTTTCATACCGGTTACTATTGAAAAATGTATCGAAGCTGGTAATGATCGACCTAGAATCTAAGAATTCGTGCATAACACGGTTTTATTATACTGATTTACTTCACTTGCGTTTAGGAATTTTGTAAGGAAGAGCTTAAAAATTGACCGACAAGTTATGATATACTTAAAATGAAATTTCATCTCCGTGAAATTTATACGTTTTACGAAAATGTATATTTTATGCATATCACTGTTTGCCATTTACGTTATGCAAAAGCAGTACGATCTTCTGTGATATAATTAAAATTACATGATGACAAATTGTATTGCAAGATTCGAGAAACGCTTCCGGACATGTTTTGTATCACACCGCGTCTTCCTTTCAACTCGTCGCAAATTAACATCACAAAATCGATGATTTCGTTTTATTTAAATTAATGCGCTTTTTATTGACAGAACTAGTGCGCACTCAGTATTTATTAAAATCTTTGCATACTAATCTGAATGTAAAACGTGAGATATTTTAATTGATAAATGCCGAATGTATACCTTATCAAATAGTACAATAAAATGTATTGAGAATTTTGCGGTGTTTAATTCGTTTCTATATTTTTATTAACATACACCTTTAGATCCATTTGTATATAACAGCTTTAAAGTGCATTGAGTGCGCACCAGTTCTGCCAATGAAAAATTCTAATGTTTCTTTTAATAGTTGCTTAAAAATGATATCAGATTAATAATTCGGCGAATCGTAACAAATGCATTACGTTTCTGTATTTATTGAAGGTCTCTATAAATTATTTACAAAATTTTCCACGTGCACGCAATTTTGAAAATCCATTAATGGACATATAGTGGATAAGTATAATAGCCTAGTTTGTCTTATCGTGCATTAACGTAATGCTGAAAAAAACAAAACGTATCCGTAAAATATTATCGCAAAATATTACTAATATATTTTACGTGTTCGTAAAATATATTAATATATACTAAAAGAAAAGCTCGTATACCGAATATATGATAAAGCGTAAAATATTACCGATGTATTATAATAATATATTTTAAATCCTTTGGGGCGAAATTTAAAACAGCGAAAATTGAGCTTGAAAAAAATGATTCAAAATTCTAAACGGCTCTAAACAGTGAAAATTGAGCTTGAAAAAAAAATTCAATCTCCGGCCTTTAAAGCCATTATTTATAGTTAGTATTTATTTGAAGACCTTAAGTTAAGTTTTAAGTAATATCTTAATTAAATAATGTTTTAAGACATTAAGTTTTGAGTAATGTCTTAATACGATTTAATGCTAATACGACTCTCTAATTAGTTCATGACATCTTAATAAAATTGTTTTAACTATACTAATGCACTATAAATATTGGTTTGAGAGTGAGAGATTTTTTAGAGTGAAATTTACTTTAAAATGTACTATTCTACAATTGCGTAAGCGTAGTTGAAAGTTTGTGTAGTCACACACACACACACACACACACACACACATAAGAATTAACTAATCACATTAACTAATCGAATATTTTTTTTATATTCGACTGTGATTGGTATTAATTCTTACAATTACATCATTTACAACTACGCTTACGCAATTGTAGAATGGGCTTAAAAATTTTAGAGTACGATATAAAAAAAGCTTGCGAACATATTATAAGGCGAATAAAATTGCTCTTTTGTAGGTACGAAAGACTTCTTAGGAGGGCAAAGACGGAGGATCTGACTGAGGTTTCGGGGATTGGTTGTTTGTACCAGAGCGGTGTGGACCGACAAGGCCGACCGGTGGTGGTTTTTGTCGGCAAATGGTTCCCGGCTAGCAAAATCAATCTAGATAAGGTAAAGACTTTTGCATGTGCCCTAAAAATCAATGTTGCTACGGATTACACAAAAAAATCTGCTACTCAGCAACGTTACAGTAGAAACACTGTTGTTCCACCGGTAGAATTTTGACAGAATGGTGTTGTTGAAAGTGTATAATCTTCTTTAAGTAAAATAAAAATTATGTTGCCGTTATCTTACTACAAAATAGTTTTCAAGTAATTGAAGATTACAACACTATATATATCACCTTTCTATAGTCATTCTCTCTTGGTTACCTTTTACAATTTAATCGATTTGGAATATATAATAGAAAGTGTTTTATAGAGTATTCTGTTGAAGTTGTCTTTGATTTTTATGTCCTTGTCCTATGTGTGTACATTTAAGCGACATTATTGCACACGAACATGTTTTAGTCAAACATTATTGAACCTTTGCTTATAAATGAAATTATATAATTTTGACTATATTGACTTTTCTTATAAATACATTTTTTCAATAAATTCCTAAAAAGTATAACGTATTTGTTAATTTTATCGATGCATGTATCGACTTCAGAAAAATTGAAATATACTGAAGCTATGTATTATCGTACCATCTTGTCATTAAATATTAGCATTTTTTCATTAGTTAAAATGAGATATAATTTCACGACTATTTACTTTTCTGATAAATACAATTTTCTATTAAATTATATATTCATATTAATTTTATCGATGTAATGCTTGAAAGGATCGGAATACATTTTTTAATAACTCTCGAAAATACTCGACAGCTAATACTTTGTATTGTATTTGTATCGCTAGTTTGCAAAATACAAATTTTTTTTATCAGATATCGGAAACGATATCCATTCCAAAATCATTAATCATAGGAAAAATGTCTCTTTCAACTACAGGCAGAATTGAAAAATTATACCACTTTCCTCTGCCTCATTTCCAGATATTCTAGATACGTGCCGGCTCTTTCGAGTCCGTGCATAGAATCACAGACTCGCGTATACCGCTCGATTGCGTCGCGTCCAAGCCTTGAGCATTTGGCACATATCTTGTTGCGCCAGTTGTGTCCCGTTGTGTCATTTCCTTTCCCTGTCGGACTCATCCTTACTCCGCTCATAGCCGGAACGCAGTGATATATAGCGGCGGGTGGCGAATCGATATTTACACGTCCAGAAATAGACCGACCGCGGAACGAGTTCTCCTATGGGGAGGGCGAGAACAGACTGCAACGTCGTCGTCGCGACATGCACCCCCATCCTCAATGAAACTTTCTCATCCTATTAACCTATTTATACGTCGACAATGATTTGCGAATATCAGCACGTGAGATAGTCTTCTGATCGACGACGATCAGAAGACAGAAATCGATCGATCGTCAAAACTTTCTTTATTTTTCTTTTTTCGTAAATATTTAACTCTCAACTGTGCAGTAACTACATCCGAATTCTAAAGCATCCTGTTTGAAGTACAGAGTGCAATTGAACTTTCGCTTTACGGCGATAGAAGAAAATTTAAAGTTTTTCAATTTAAATTTTATAGTAGTAATTTAAATTTTATAGTATTAATCATACACAGATTATAATCATTAAAAAATTTTCGCTTCGGATTTGTGCAAGTTCCGCGTTACAGTCGAAAAAAAATAGAATAGTTTGTGATATGTCAGCTTTCTTCACATATAATAATCGTGACCTTCCATACAATAATTTCTTCCTTACATATTTTCCAATATTATCGATAGCAACAGAAATGTCTCGGTTCAAATTAAATAAAATATGAAATGAACAAACGCTCATATATTCTTTCGTAGCAAGTTAATCTGTAAAAAAATATTTTAAAATTCAGAAAGAGGATTGTGTTAAATAGAACTTGCATTTTTTTAAATCGCAGCTTTCAAGTAGCTTTTGATCGAACGAGAAAGTTCGGTATATGTTTCTGTATGCAAAAAGAAAACGTGCAATTTCGTAAGTCATTCTTACATATGTATACTAAAACATCACGAATGCTTTGAATCACTTATTTCTTAAATCAACATATCCTCGTTTCTTAAGTCAACATATCATCGTGACTTGTATGTCACTAACTATTTAGTGGCGCGTTCCACTTTCGTGTAAGAAAAAAAGCTTTCAGCTTCACTTGCTCCAATTTTTTTTGCTGATTGCGATTCGCTACCGGCGATCTATAGAATGACTCGTTACTTTAATCGAGATAAGAATATCATCAACGTCATATAGAGATTCGTCGGTACAGCTAAAAATATACACTTGCTATGCAGCGGCTGTTGAAACAACGTCATGTAAACGGAACGTTCGCGTGAGGTGCGTGTTCTAAGGCGAGAGATGCGATGTGCGTAATATCAGTCGCTATTAATAATAATGACTCCTCATTAAGTTTATTAATTTAAACATCTGTGCGATACCTCCCTCCGTGTCTTTGTATCCACTGACCCGCTTTTGAGATGAAACATTTACGCTCAGTTAGGACGCTAGTTACACAGCGACCTGAGATAATGTCTCCAGGCACAATGCATAGCGACACGTTTCGCAATTTACGGAATAATCGACGTCATTTCATTGGCACGAATTTATTGTTGATTGCACTACTGATTTATCTTCCATCGAATTTTTCGCTTCAGAGCTCTTGCTAAAACGGAAGTTCTAAAAGCAAAAAAATTTCAACCTCTTCATTATCTTACATTGAAACAATAACGATCGCCGTACACATTGCGTGATGATATTATTTGATTGTAATCAGATACACATAGTTGATTCGTATAAGAATATGTTTGTGAAATAATTGCGAAGTTTACATTATATTCTTACAATCAGTATTATCAATAATTCTATGTTAGTAAAAAAGATCAAGGAATTAGTGAAATAATCTAGCAATATTAAAATTGTTGTTAATAGAAAATATAAGAGTCGTTAGTGAACAAATCTCGAATATAAATGCTCGAATATAAATGCTGCCATATAACATACTCTAAAATTTTTAGAGTCTCACTCTGAAGAGTGAAATCTCACTCTTAAAGATTGAAAATTGAATCACTCTTTATCAAAACTGACTGAATTTTTACTCTTTAGAATCAGATTTCAAAGAATTTAGAGGATAGAGTAAATCATGTGTATGTTATATGGCAGTTATATCTATGTTTGCTAAGTATGTACATAACAATTATGTACACTTGTATGTCATGTATCGAACGACGATTGACAGATTTCAGTTAATTGTCTCAATATCCTTGAAGTCGATTTTTCCGTTACAGACCATTTGAGACATCGATTCCCGCACTAAACAGATTTCTATAAATTTATATAATCTTGGGATTTATATAATGTTTTTGTTTACCTAATTGCAAAATATAGTTTAATTCTGTGATATCAGAGTCTAAATTTCTATTGTTATATCCCTGTCGCAAAATACATGCTATGGGTTCATTGATCATCAGAAACTCTCCGACATTTATCGAACTTTCAGATTACTCATGAAGGTGAAACGATGAAATCATAATAGCATTGATTCTTTCAATAGAACCTGTAGGGGATACATCACATATTCGACGACGTAGGAAAGCCTTGCGAAACATATTCTGTATATCTCGTCGCTGACGTCTCATCGATCCCGAGAACATTTACGCAGCATTTATTTTAGGACATATTTATCCCTGTTACCCTACTTTTCTTTGACAACGCATTTTTTTTTACGCAATATAGATTTTCAACATATATTTTAAACTATTTTAAAGGGTGCACCGCCGCGATTTATTCTTTTTTTATGACACTAGCAAATAATTTAGCGAAATACACTGTTTTTTTTTACCTTGGTGCTTTTTGTAATTTTAGGCCTTGCTGTACCTGATACAATTGCTGGATCCTATCGTGAAGGGAGACTACGTTATCGCGTATTTCCACACCCTTACGGCCAGCAGCAATTACCCTAGTTTACACTGGCTGCGCGAAGTCTACAATGTGCTTCCCTACAAGTAAGTTGTACGCTTGAGATATCGAACGTATCGAACCTATTGATCGCATTTTAATGTAGAATCACGTCTTTACGGTACGTACAACGTACAGGATAAAATAAAATATTTGAGCGACATTGGAAATTTGGTGAGAACTGTTCGATTATTTATTGGAAAATCTAAATTTTTTCAATATTTAATTAATTAAAAAAATTAACAGAACAGAAAATAAGATTTTTTAAATGTTTCTTTTTGAAACATTTATCGCGTGAGGCAGAAAAAACATTTGGACAGTGTTGTATGTCACTGTAGAATGAAAATAAGAGTCTTATTTTTTTACTTTGTTAAGAAAAAACTGAAACTAAAGTATTGCTAAATTACCGGTTTTAGTTATGCAACAGCAAATTGCAACGAGTAGTTACTTATGCAACTTGATTCCGCTTGTTTGCAGAAATTTGATAGCAATCTTGAAACAGAATTCTTTTTATAGGTATAAGAAGAATCTAAAACATTTCTACATTATTCATCCTACCTTCTGGACCAAGGTTAGTAATAATATCATCGCGTAATTGCTGACATAATGAGAGCTTGATAAACGCTGTTTAAGACGCAAAACCGCACCCGTTAATGAACGTTATTATTGCACTTCCCACCTGTGTGCATGACGAATTATCTTTGGAACGATCGTATCGAATTTCCTGGCCTTCGTTAGTAAATATGTTTCCACACAATAATTTTGCAATCAACAGTTTTTGAATTGTTAAAGAATATTTTAGCGATAACTAAAATTTGATAGTGATACTATATCGATAAAGTGTCGAAGCAACTTTTATGCAAGTTATATTCTTGTTTCTCTTCCTATTACAATTTTATATTAAAGAAACTTCAATTTTTACTAAATAAATTGATCGTTTGTTATAGATGATGACGTGGTGGTTCACTACCTTCATGGCTCCAGCTATTAAGCAAAAAGTTCACAATTTACCCGGAGTAGAATATCTTTATGAAGTTATGCCGCCTGACCAACTCGAGATCCCAGCGTATATCACGGAATACGACATGACGGTACGGCAAAATGAATTTGAATGGAAGAAATTTAGAAAAAATTATTCTCACTTGAAATTATTTTTCTTTATAGATAAATGGCCTGAGGTATTATCAACCGGATCAGGTCTTATCGTCGCCATCAACGTCTACGTAATTCGCAGGTGAAAATCTAAGCGGCGAAGTATCAAGATCGAGGCTAAATCGAGTGTTCTGTGCATTCGTGCGGTAGACTATTCGTATTTTTGCAGTAACACCCGTATGCCACTTAAGCGTGAGAACTGGACGCATTGGACTGGAGATTTGTGACTACTGGTGTATCTCGCCGGTTTTCGACAATGATGAAGTATGACATTGACTAGATACGATAATCCGTATCTTCGAAAAAGTAGCCCAGCTCCGCAATAATTCGAAGTCGATTTGTCCAAGTGCCTCGCGATGGACCGTTTAGCAGGAAAAAGGACGAAAGGACGATCGGCCGCGTGAAATATTAATACGAATATTAATAAAAAAAAAAATCAAGAAACCACTGCCTGCCTGCTTTTGACGTTGATTGGTTCTTTTACTCGTATGCTCGCTAACGCATACGGGTTTTTACGTCCCCGAAAGTACGAAGATGAAACTTGGTACTGGACAATCCACATTAAGATAGGTAATTTAGAGAAAGCTGGATCGACCGTGTGCACAGCTGGAGGTGCATTGCTAAGCAGAGTGTATTCTCCTTATCCAATAATAGAGCTAATAAATTATTATTCGCTTAGAGCGAACATCGGCTGCCAAAATATCAATAATCAGTATTTTCATCGTCGTCGTTGCTCGCAAAAATGAAATCCGAAAAGCTAAAATATTAATCTTTCGCCCTCGTAAATACTACACTATTCGCGGCAGATTCTTAGCTTTAATACTGCCTGTGAAAGCGGTAGAAGGGATAAAGAGAAGCATTTAACGACGCACTAGATTAAACGTCGGCTTAATACAGACCGTCGATCGCTTTCTGTTATTTTCATATATCAACCGTTATACAGCGAAAAGCGTCTATTTGATTATTGTACATTGTCAATATTTTATTCACATCGTTGATAAAGAGATTGCGCTGCGCTGCCGCCGTCGCCGCCGCCGCATAGCTGCGGTATTTTCGATATACTAATAATAAAATCATCGGCTACGAACAAAGAGCGGCTGGATGTTTTACTGTGATGTCATGTCTTCGGCGCTCAGCAGATTTGATCAATTTTAAACTTTATTTGTCTTCTCTCTTGCGAAGATTTCAACCCGAAATACAGAGCAATGCTCGCAGAATCATTATCGTTGAGCGCCGAAGTCGTATGTACGGGACAGTTCTAGAATAGAAGAAGCAATAAATTTAAGAGCTTGCTCGCGATGTATTTCGAGAGGCAAAAAGTCGTTATCCTCGTTGTTAAGCATTTTTAGCAATTAAAGAGATAAATTAAAGAAGTTAAAACCTGTTAATCGCGTCGATTAGCCCATTTCTCATGCCCGCCGAATTACGAATGTTTCGTGGCATAAGTATAGCGTCATTCCCTCCATTCTTGTTTAACCATTTGTCAATTAGTTTTTTAACACGAAGAGAGAAGAAGAAAGTTATCTGTGCTTAATTAATCGCGGATGAGTTGAGAAGGCAATGGGTTAATTGACCACGCTACCTCCGCCGAAGATACAATCGTCCGTGTGATCGAGTGCATAAATGTTTATACGCGTTGAGATATAAACAATTATGGAGTTATAAAAAGTGCTACGCACTCGTAATCATCGTACGGCTGTATTTGGAAAACGCATTAATTGCACAATGAGTGAACACATTATGATCAGTTAATACATTTTAACATGTATTTTACAACGTATACAATGGTGAAATCCTTACGATTTTCCGGAAATTTATCAAAAGTAATCTATATATGAATATTGTGTCATATAAGTATATTAATTGTATCATTTAAATTTGCTGTCTTATACTGAGCTAAATGTTCTTTAGATTTCTGTAAACAAAATTCTTTATTTATAATAATTTGTATATTGTTGATATATAACATGACTCTTTATGATAAACGTATCAAATACTTGTAATTGTTCTTACAATATTTTTCATTTAAATATCTTAATAACTTTTTTTACAATACTGCTATTATATCATACCATAATTATTAGAGTTCTATTATACATTCTTAAATTCACTCACTTGATTGCATAATCATTGTATTTTCTAAATACAGTCGTTTTATTCGCAGCGATGGGATAGTATTTTTTCATGTTGTTGTATTTACATATGTCTCTGTTTTGCAAAGACTTCTAATGCTATTCGCGCTGCGAATAGTCGGAAAAAATTGACGTACTATTCGGAGGGGCCAATAGTGTCAAATAGGCTATCTCTCATGTTTATTTACGTTTAATGACCTCACTGTCCGTCCCTGACAATCGAGTTTAATATGTAGTTAAAAATTACAAGATGTAACATCCAAAGAGATTGCGCATATACACACGCGCGTATTGTTATCTCTATATTTTATACTAGTTATCATTTTATTGTCTCAAAATTTTAACTGAAAAAAACTCGGTAATTCCTGTGTAGTACGATAAATGTTTTAATAAATTTCAAAATTATTGAATAATAACGATGAATTTATAATACAAATAATCGCTAATTGTTTATGTATGATGTACTGTTATGTATGACGTACTTTGGCAAGCTTGTATACGATAATGGGATTCGAGAACGATGAATACGGTTGAAGTTTTGGCCTTAAAATATATTATATTGAGATATATATTAACTTAATAT
>NW_017304438.1:5868221-5870418 GCF_001594115.1 Trachymyrmex septentrionalis | reverse complement strand
ATATATACATATAATCTTTTAAGGTCCTAATCTAGTCTCTTTAGCTGCGTAGAGAAAAAAATATATTTTGAACGAAAACTATAAGCTTGTGCTTTATCAATTCTGAATTGATGCACACGATGCAATAAGTTAAAGTGAAATAAACTATATTTATTTCACTTTAATTTATTGCATCAGTGTGTCAGTTCATCGACAAAAAACAAATCTATATATCGCGATATTCGTTTCATTCTTAGTGCACTCAATCTTCAAGCTTTAAGTCTTCCTGAATTAGACCAAGCAGAAGACTAATTATGTATTTTCTTTTTGGTATCTTTTGCTATGGCCGTTTTGTGAATTAAATGCATATACAGTATATAATTAGAAAATTTAGTCTCATTAATATGTAATTATTATATGTATTTCTACTGAAATGATAACATGAATCACCGTGTGGATTTTGATTAATTTAGTAGAAAAAATATATAACTAGACTAGGACCTTAAGTAAAATTAGTCAATCACCTGATAATATTACCACATTGAAATATATGTGAATGTATGTACGTGAAGTGAGAGTACGATCTCGTCTTAGCACCATGAGCTAAAATGTTCTCTTTTATGAAAAAAAATGATTTTTTGGGCTACGTTTTAAAACTTTACTTACTCTGAAGGTGCATTCCGCTTAACGTTCGCAATGCTCGCGAGCATTATTCATTCTTGTTATCATCAAATGTTAAACAAGAAATGCATGCGAGCGTACAAATGTTAAGTGGAACGCATGCTGAGTAAGGCCATTGTTTATAATCGATTCTTATATTTAAGACCGTCTTAAATATAGCTTTAAGATATTACGAATAAATTACAGAACCGTCTTAACATCTTAAGATGTTACTTAAGAAAGTCTTAAAATAAGAATAGACTATGCATATGAATACCAGCCTAAGTGTTAATTTATATGCTGGTATTCATAGTCAGTTCTTACTTCAAGAACGTCTTAAGTAAAATGTCCCAAGATGTCATAAACAGATCATCGTGTTCATTAGAAAGTATAATAGAAAAAGAAGACAAAACCATCAACATCTCAAATAAGATTTTGAAATAAGACCCAACTATACGAAAGATTTAGAACGTAGCCCTGACGTTATTGGTAGTATTTATATTTATTGTAACATAGCAAAATATATTTTATTTTTAGTACTCCGACGTGATAAGATAAGAAGCAATAATTGATGAATTAAGTCTTCGCCTTTTGCACTTTTGTTTTTCTATACGACAAAATAATTATTATTACTTTCCTACACGTTATGCCTGCAGTGCCCGCAAACACTTTTTAAATAATTTGTAATAATCTTTTTTAAAAAAATCAGACTTTTTAAAATCAAACTTCTATCATTAAATTTTAATTTATCATATTAGTTTTATTTATCGCGCTTGTCTTCTCGAGTGGGATAATATAACAATATGTTTCTTTAATTTGAATCTGATAAAATTTTTCATGCAGGTGTCATAAGAGACTATTATACTTGTTATATCGCTTGCGTAAAGACTGTTATTCTTATACTATATCTTGTACTTAAGCCAAGTTAATACAAGAGTAGATATGTGATTATGATAAAACAAAAGAGAGAACTATAATTGCGGTGGTGACGCTTCGCGATCGTACACACTATCATGATTTATATAATATATGAGAAATATTGTTGAAAATCACATATTGTGAATTTGTTTCAGACTTATTATAGAAGAAAGTACTGAAGCAAAAGTCAACCTGATTATTAATTATATGCTGAGCTTAATTATTTTTTTACATAGCTATTAGTGATATCACTGCTGGGTTATATGAATATTTTATAATCTAAGAAATTATATTTCCTTAATTATATCGTGTTTCCATAGTTCGTACTTAAGAATAGATTTATTAATAACAAAAAAACCCTGAGCGAAACGTCATTTATCCTTTATTGTTTCTTCTCAATGTCGATGCACGACCTTTTAACAGGTGCACTTCTTTCTCCGTTGTACCCTTTTTTATAGACTATAATAAACATATTATTTCAATAAAATTCTATATTATCTTATGCATTTTATCCAAGGATAGATGTAAATCAGCCAAGCTTATGCATTTTATTTTGAACGCTAACATGTCTTTTGTGTGGATTCCAATAATGAGTTGAATGACTAATAACGAATTTAGTTGGACGCAATAATACACATAT
>NW_017304438.1:5861076-5868121 GCF_001594115.1 Trachymyrmex septentrionalis | reverse complement strand
TATATATATATATATATATATAGAGCTATTGAATACTGATTTAATTTAAATGTATTCGTGAAAGGGGCAAATATATATTTCAATTTATAAAATATATTTTTTTCTTAACAGCAAAATAAAGTGTATTAAAGGTTTAATTCGTTTTTATATTTATATTTAAACACATCTTTATGCCAATTTGTGCACGACGGCTTTAATATGCGTTAGTGCGCGTTGAGTGTGTCCAGTCAAATTTGCTATTCGGAATATAATATATTAAATAATATGGTTATAGTGACAGAATTGAAGTGAATGCAAAATTGAAAATATTTGTTATCATATTCATTTAAGTTAAATAAAAGATATTTATTTAATTCATACAAAAATATCATATTTAAATTCGTATTCATATTCATTATTTGAACTCATTTATTTGAATATTGAATGTATCTATTCATTGAACACAATAATTAAATAGCAGTTTCGCTGTCATAGGCACATCCGTTACATAAAATATGAATCATATAAATATGATTATGTGAAAGTATTCATAGATGATAAATTGAGTAAATTACGACTGTGAGGAATACGTATTAACGAGGATAAGGTAGATTAGAGACAAAAGTAACAGAATACATTTGCATAACATTATAAATATTTTTGAAATTATATAAGTATACGTATGTATAAATTAGGCCGCGAGATCTGCTATATGATTCGATATTTGTTTATTTAGTTTCCTGCCATGTTACGGAATGGACATATGTAGAAGTACAGAAATTATTATCTTTATTCCTCAAGTTAAGTTTCAATTTATTTTTCTTATACTACAGGGAAAGTATAATAACTTAATATTTAGTTTTAGCAATGATCTATGTTAATAATTTGCATATTTTTTAATTAAATTTTATCCGGATACTCTTAAAAAATTTACACACACACACACACAACAAATTATAAAATTTTTTTTTCCAATTACAAAGGATGCGCGCGCACACACACACGGAACCAGATCCGTGTCACGTCCATGTCGTTGGTCCTGGATTACGCTAATGCCCATTTTCACAAATGTAGATTAATTTTAATCTCGGTTCAATTTACTCTTCGTCTTTTTCTAATCTTTAAAACTAGAAAAAGACGAAGAGTAAGTTGAACCGAGATTAAAGTTAATCTACATTGGCGGAAACGAACATAAGAGTATGGAATTACACTATATATTCCGTAACAAAGTATCGTTTTAAAATGTGTACATATTTTGAATATTGTATATGATAATATGTAATTATATGTGGCACTATCTATAATCATATAAGGAACATAAAATGTTTCGAGACGGCAAAATATCTGGAAAACTATAAGTTTTATAAAAAAATGTTTTAAATAAAAGTTGTAAAATGCCACTGGTTTCATTAGTTTGGCTTTGAATGGCGCCAAGGTAGGGGAAAGTCAACTCGAATTTTTTAAGCAAAACCTCCCACTTTTTCTTTCATTTTCTTATAATCCTTATTGAAACCTTTTCAAAACACTATAATTTTATTCATTTTAGATCCGTTTAGAAGTTATTGAGTATTATATGGTGAGATGTCAGCGACTGTAGGTGAATCGAACATGAAAACTTCATTTTTTTGCGCTACGATTTATGTTTTGTTTAGCAGGTCTAGCTATAATATATGAGAAAACCATTTGATTTCACTATGACCCAATTTTATATAGGATTAGTGCGGGGTTCTTTAACACAAGAAAATTTTGTAGTCAAATAATTTCTATGTTTAAAGATTTTTTTAACGTAGATATTTTAAATATTATAAAATCTTAAATATTCAAAATATCACTTTTTTCTCGGTCTCCATTTTACAAGGTTTTTTTTGCGAGGGGATAAGGAATAGAATTATTTGATAAAATATTTTAACTTACGATTAATTCAACCAAATCAGCATATGATTTATTTTAGAAAATGATATGATTTATAGTTATACAAAAATTTATCCTTACAGATAAAATATAACATACAAGTTAAATGAAAAAAATTGGATTCTCTGTGATAAAATTTGGATTTTGCACGAAAATTTAGCGAGGAACATGGAAATTTTAGGCATAAAATTTGCACCGTTAAATGTAAGAAAGGCTCTAGAAAAAAGGCTGCAAACGTTAGCTGTCGATATAGATAACTATCTTCATTTTCGGTACTTTTGGATCATATTTAATTACGATCTATCTCCTACTCTACACAGAAATGATACGCTACGTCATGTCATTGTATTTCCTTTGGATGTATTATGATTGGAACACTTGCTATCGTGGCGGTAGAAGGTATAGCAATTTTATTAATTTTTATTAAAGTAATCATTGTAGATAAATAAAAATTTTGATAATCGCTTGAAGACAATTCTTACACTTAGATTCAGCAAAGAACTATAGGCAAGAATTAATCATATTAAAACATCACTGAGCGCTTATGATCAGTTTTTGGTTACTAAATGTAGCTAATTACCTACTCCAAGCAACACAATAAATGAATAAAAAGTCTGTTATAATACATATAAATCATTCTATTGCAGTAACATTGCAATCTTGCGATAACATTGTATGAATGTTTAAAACAAGCTTCTGTATTGTACAGAAATATTCATTAAATCTTATATTAGAAAATAATTTTAATCATTATAAAAACTCTTTAAGAGATAATAATCATTACTGTTTAAAAAAAATATCTTTTATTTTTCAGTGAATTTTGGACAAGATGGACGAAAAATAATGCGTTTTGGCGTTATTTTTGCAATTATTTTCCATTAAAATTAGTAAAAACGGTATGTCTAGATCCCAAAGAATCTTATTTTTTTATTGGCGTGCCTCATGGTATGTTCTCGGTGGGGATATTTAGTTCATTCGCAACGGATGGATATTAAAATGCAAGGAAACGTTTCCTGGATTAGAAATACGTGTAGTCACTCTTGATCAACATTTCAAAATACCTTCAACATTTCAAATACACACACACACACGCGCGCGCGCGCGCGCACACAACACGCGCACGCATAAATATTCATAAACATGTATAATTATATACAAAGTATGTCCATATATGTTTATATATCCTTTTTTCTTTTGTAAATTTACTTTTTAGTGTAATAGAAATAATAACAATAATGTGAAAACATTAAATATAATTAAAAAGATAATTTTTGCACTGTTTGTTTAAGAAAAAAAATCAAGTTTGAAAAAATGTAAACAAATTATTTACGTATAATTATTATTCCATTTGATTTCACAAGTTGACACAAGTGTCGTTCTATTTTTGTTACTCTCTGAATGTTAAGAAGGATATAACGATGTCGACTTGTATCGACTTGTATCATTAAATGAAAGTGCCTATGATATTTATTGAACTATAATGTTAGTGCTAGAAAAATCTGAATAAGAAATTTTTATTTTAATTCAAATTCAAACTTAAATATATGTATTTTTTAAATACAATAGAACTCCATTATTCAAATTGAATGACAAGACAGTTTCGATAATCGAATGATTCAAATAGTAGAGGCTCATCAATTCTCTCTTTTATGTATAAATTTACGTGACAAAATATTGAGTTAATAATGTATAATCTAAAAAATCACACAATTCAACTGTTAAGTAATTAAAGATAAACTCTGCGATTTACACTAAAATGAATAAGTCTCAACATCGGGTCTTGACTGAACGATTTGACTTAGAACATGGACGACAGTCCATCTGTCTGTCCATATGTGAACGAGCAACCACTTGTGTACCCCGTCGGACATGCTTTTCTTTTACTATCGACATTCCAACTAGTAAGACACATGACGCCGTGCCAAACGTTCCGTGTGAAAGTTTCGCAGGCATAAATATATTTACATACGGTACATACACGTGGCTGTCGTATTGTGTTGAAACGTACTATCTCATCTGTAGAAAACGACAATATACCTAGTGTTATGCTAAAAGAAAAAGTGCAATCCATAAGTTTCTATCTGTACGTTGCCGAGATAGCCGCAGCAATCTAGGTAAATTTGAAAAGCGTAAATCTTAACGTGTGATCGAACTGTTTGGAGTAAAATCATTCGAATTGTAGCACATACGCTTGCAACAGAAGTTGCATTATGAATTAAATTTCTTTCACAATATTTGAAAATTTTATATAAAAATTTAAATGTAAACATTTTTATAAACATTTTGTAATAGTAATAAAATTTATTTGTTAATTTCGTTAGATTTATTTAAGTTAGAAACCATCTATTTGGTTAAATTTATTACAATCTAAAAAAATACAAATGAATAAGAAAAGAGATCAAATACGAATAAAAATACTACAAAAGTAAGGTCTAGATCAGGTATAGATTGGCATTTCTTGCTTAGCTCTCGGAACTATGCTTTAAGAAATATTGAATCATAGCTACATTTCTCTTCAACTCTATCAGTATCTCTTTTCAAGAGAAAGAGAGAGAGAAAACGACACGATTCAAGGTCGTCTACTCTACTTTACTCTTTATAAACCAATAATAACAACTTCATGGAAAAGCGTAGTCTATTCTTATTATTATGTTTATGAAAAATACAGATAATGCGAATACTTAATGCGAATATTTTTAGTAAACTGATATTTTCACAGTTATATCTTCATGTGTCTACTTGCTAGCTGGACTTTATCTTCAAATATGAATGTATATCTTTTAGATAACTTCGAAATCACTTCGGTCTATCTAAGGCAATTGATAATACAAGAGTTTGATAATGATACGGCAGTTCGTTCTTCTCTCTTCAAAATTTCGACTCAGTATAACGCGGCATCATAAGTTTGTGAAATTATATGTGTGTGTGAAATGAATAATTATTATAATAAATTCTATTAAACAGTAAAGTATCATGGAGTATTTGCTTTTAAGTCTGTTCTTTATGATTAGTATGCACTCATTGTACTTAAAATGAAACAGATATATGTTTGAAATTTGGCGAAAGCGAGATAGAAAGCACGGTTCAGCGTAGCGACAAAGAATAGCTGGTTTTACGTATCGCGAAAAATTGGTTATACTATTTTTAGTATTTTTTATGAGTAAAAGAATAAGAAGAAGTACTTTTACTTAAAGCTCGGGGAAAAAAAAGAGATCAATAATTTGCGACCACAATTTATCTCTGCACACAAACATACAAATAAACATGTAATTATGATTCATGCTGAAGCATTTTTTCAATTTTCTTATAATATAATATAATGTCATAAAATAAAAATATATAATTATAATAGAAATGAGAAAAAGATAATAATGAAAACGATTCTGGCGTAAAAAATTAAATAAACAATCACTTTGCGACTCTGTACTGAACAAGCTATTGGAAATAGGATAGATAAAGATACAAAGTTCGTTTCTTGTTGAAATCAAAGATAGACTTTGTGCATCCGCTTGATAAAGTGCCAATTCATATTAAATCCACGGTCAGTCGAAGCGATGCGACCGGTTATTACAGAAAAAATAAAACGCTACTTATAATTTCTAATAAAAAAAACTAATTGATCTATGCTCAGGTTCTACTAATGCAAGATTGATTTTTTTATTTCTCTTAATTCTTAGAACTAGAAAAAGTTAAAAAGTAAATTGAACCGAGATTAAAGGTCAATTAGTTTTTTATTAAAAATTCTACATTTTATTTTACTTTTTCTTCTATATTAGTAAAACCGGATTTTATACATGCTACCCATACAGGTAACTGAACAAAAAACCGGGTTTCTCGGATGATTTAAATTTTGATCGAAGATTTAGCGAGGAACATGGAAATTCTGGGCGTGAAATTTGCACCGTTAAACGTACCTCTGGAAAGAAGATTACAAACGTTAGTTGCTGCAATATGGGTTTTTGCCACCGCTTTCATGGATCTTTGGGGATACGTAATTACGGTTTATCTTATACTCTATACAGAAACGATACGCTATTTTTTATTACTATATTTCCTCTGGATGTATTACGATTGGGACACTTGTAATAATGGTGGTAGAAGGTAAGGATACTATTAATCTCTATATTTTTAGTAATCGAATTTAGTAATAAATAAAAATCTTGACAATCATTTGAAGACAATTGTTTAACACAGTAATGGGTGCGTTCAGCAAAACGTTGCACAACTGTCGTGACCTTTTTAATTATTTTTTTATGTTTTCACATTACTATTATTATACTAAAAAGTAATTTTACAGAAGAAAAAAAGATTGTTATTGAACATGTATGGACGTATTCCATATATAATTATACATGTTTCCGAATATTTATGCGTATTTATGTATGTTTATACATATTTATACATATTCATGCATGAACAATTTCTTACCCGGCAGCGTATTTTTACTTTGCTGCAAATCATGGTGATCTGGCATATGTTGAAACATTCAATTTAGAACAGGCAATTATAAAACAGTTGCAAAACTGTTGCGTCCTACTGAAAACACCCAATAAGTAAAAAAGTTATTAGGTCTGTTTTTTTATAGCTGCACTTTCTGGAACTGGTACACACAGTGCAATAAGTTGAAGTGAGACAAATATATATTTGTTTCACTTCAATTTATTGCATCGGTTCAGAGTGCAGTAATGAAAAAGAAATCTTTTATAATATTTATTGAGAATAATTATAGGCGCAATAATTAAACGCTTTAGAAATATGAATTATCAATATTTTCAAAATGACTATATCTTACATTTCAGTGAAATATTGACAAGAATGGCAAGAAACAACGTGTTTTGGCGTTATTTTTGCAATTATTTTCCGTTAAAGTTAGTAAAAACGGTAGATCTAGATCCCAAAAAATCTTATCTTTTCGTTTCTGTACCTCATGGTATTTTATCGATCGGAATATTTGGTTCATTTGGATCGGACGTATTGGACTGCAAGAAACTATTTCCCGGACTTGAAATCCGTCCAATCACTCTCGATCAACACTTCAAAGTACCTATATTCAGAGAATATCCTTATTCTTTAGGTAAAAATTCATAATTCTCGCCATTTATTAAATTTTTCTCACTTAGTTGCAGATGAATTTTGCAATACTATTCTAACTGTA
>NW_017304438.1:5843215-5860976 GCF_001594115.1 Trachymyrmex septentrionalis | reverse complement strand
ATGTATATATAATAAATACATTTATACATATATTGGTTGCATTTAATACATAATGCAATTGTAAAATTCTTTAATATGATTAATTTTGCTTTTAATCCTCTCATTAGGTAAATATATATATTAATCATATTAAAAAATTTTATAAAAATAGCAAAGTTACTTTTTTTGCTATACGTAGCCATTGAATCATTACATCTTATTACATTACTTCGTTAATTCTTATTTATAGAGAAGATTACGTCAAATAATTTTTTTATATAAAAAATGTAATGTATTGTTATCATATTGTTTGCATATATGTCTGCTTTAAAATGGATGAAAATTACACACACACACACACACACACACGCGCGCGCGCGCGCGCACGTATGTATGTATGTATGTATATATATATGAATATGTATATGTATACACACATATTTTTTTTAATTACTGATAACCACTTAGAAAGTTATATTCTTTATATAATTTGATTATAATGATAAATTATTAAACACTTTTAGGTTGTTGCGCTTCTAGCGTGAGAAGTATTAAGTACTTATTATCGACACCACCAAAAAATCCATATACCGGGAGAGCTACAGTTCTTATTGTCGGTGGTGCTTCTGAATCGCTAGAATCAATGCCGGGCACTTACCGTGTCATCATAAAAAGAAGAAAAGGATTTGTGAAACTAGCACTAAAATACGGGTAAGTTATCTATACTTTATATTAATATATTAAATTTATCGCTTTTTTACTTTGAAAGTGACTTAAAAACTTTAATTAATTTTCAAGAGTTAATATCATGAATAAGTTAAATAAACATACTCTATCCATCATTAAAAGTGAACTAACTTAATTTTATAAAAAATTGTCACAACTCAAAAAGGACGGTTTTTTAAAAGTTATGAAATAAAAAAATGTATTACTTTTTTCCGATATTATAATGATTAGTCAGTAATTTTCTATGACTTAATTTTAATTCAAGAAAAAACTGTTATCTTAAAGAAGGAAGAGAGAGAGAGAGAGAGAGAGAGAGAGAGAGAGAGAGAGATAAACGACGAAAAAATCCTGGAATTTTAGAATAAAAAATTCGGAAAATAATGGTTTTTTTCCTTCGGCTTTAACTCGGTTTTTTTATTCGGATATTTTGTTTTTAGCATTTCATAATTTCGACGCTGTATTATTGTTCCAGAATTTAGTTTTTGCACTTATCTGTAAGATTTCCGTGAAATAGTTACAAAAGTTAAAATATATAGTATAATAATTAATATAGTATAATGTCGGACTATATAAATGTACTTTACCTTTCACTATTATTTGAATGATATTTCATACTGTACTTCAATTTTAGAAGTAAATATTTTATATTGTTATTAGTACAAATAATACTTTACTAGATTAATTAACACTGTTTTTTTCATACACTGTAATTATACATATTTTAAATTTAAATTAGTAAAACAACGTTTATCGAATCTTTAATTACTCTTGAATAAATATTATATTCAGATGTTGTCTCAAAATAATTAAAATATAGAATACAATTATAATCAATATGCAATAAAACAGTATCTATATGCTTATAAGGTATTATCTGTATAAATAACATCACTTATTTGATTTTTAAATATCAGATACCTGTCGTTTAAATCATTATATTGAAATAACTATATGTTTTTCCATAAATTTTATGTAATTTAATCAAATTTGCAAAAATTATTTACAGTTACTTTGGAGAAAAATATATTAAGTAAAAAAAAAATAGTTTTTTACTTAATATTTTTCTCCAAAGTAAAAAATACTATCTTTTATATCTCTCTAATAATATCTATATACTTTAAATAAAATTAAATCATAGATGAAAATGTAGGAAAATATAAAGTACTATAGTATAATATTATATAATTATGCATAATAATAATATTCAACATGATTTGAATCTAATATAACTCTTTGATTCAGTACGGCGTTGGTTCCTGTCTTCTCTTTTGGTGAAACGGATTTATACAATCAAATATATAGCCCAGAAGGATCGACTCTCAGACGCATACAGAACTATATTCGCAATCTTATTGGACTAGCACCCGTCGTTTTTTCGGGCAGAGGATTCTTTCAGTATTCATTTGGTCTTATTCCGAAGCGATTACCTGTCACCGTAGTCGGTACAGTTCTCTTTTTGTATATTCGGTATTACCCATTGGTGCAAAGCAAATATCAATGCGCACACTAAATTGCTAATTATCTCATGTTACTAATTTTATATTAAAATATGTATATAATTTTTTTATATTTCTCTTTATTATAGTTGGCAGTCCTATTGAACTACCGAAAATAGATGAACCCACGACTGAGCAAATCAATGAATATCATGAAAAATTTATGAAAAGTTTAGTTGAACTCTTCGAAACGCAAAAGTATAATTACATAAAAAATGCAGAGAATGTTACTCTTGAACTATAACACTTATTCGAATGCATATACGATATAATGTAAAATGAAAATTTGTGCTGTTTTCAAACTTCAATTATAAAAATTGTTAAAGACAGAACTATTTAGAGATATGGAAAAATTTGAAAAGATTCTATGTACAATTACGAGATTTTAATTGTTCACTATTATATTATTAATTTCATGTAAAATTTATACTTACAAACACATTTTTAATAATTAGATTGAAAGTAAAGTTGGAACTTATAAAGTCGCAGAAAAGTATATTGAATAGAATTTAATTACGTGTCATTGCTGCGGTTTTTATATTACATACACATAAAATATGTTCGTCAGAAACATTATTTATTTTAGGTTATTATTAAAGTTAATGTTATTTTTAAATGAAATTTAAGTCAAATTTTTGTAATGTGTATTTAAAAACTAAGTTGTGTATGATTTTTACTCAAGTATGCAATAAGTTTATTGTATAAATAATAATAAGAATCTTTTTGTGTTTCATTTGATGATAAAAAATATACATGCTATTAATTGAATTATTAGAATTGTATTAATTGAATTTAAATTATATATAAATTGAATAAATTTTAGTCATTAGTAAGTGCCATTATTGTATATAAAACTATAAAAATTTATATGAGATAATTAAATACGTAGAAATACTTCTTATAAAAATTAGTTATTAATTGCGTTATCCGTATCATAAAATCACAATGTATTGGTAATATTTGGCAACGATTAAAATCACATTCCATTTCGTAAAAAAGGAATAGCCAAGACAGCAAAAATCAGAAATGCGAGATAAAAAAGACCCATTCTCAATACCTGTAATATAAGAGATAATTTTTGTAACTGCATGCATTTTATCGCTTGTTATATCTTACCCATACCTTATCCTGCCACTCTTTGTGCGCTATGCATTCACGAAAACTCATGCGAGTAAACTGCACGGCGAAATAAAGCGGTATCCAGAAATTGGGAACAAGAGTAAATAAAACTTTGTCTAAGAACTTTCGAAAAAGAAACGATTTTTTTGTCACTAAATCTCTCATCTGAAAGATACAATTTAAAAATTAATTTTGCATCGATAAATACATGAATATCTGAAAATGATAGTAGATAAATTTGATTAATGTGTACCTCTGTATAATTATACATTGCGAGATCACATATTGCGTGTCCATTGTCGCATCGTAATTCCGAAAATTTTGGTAGAATTTTTGCGAAGTTTGAGTCATAGCGTTCCATTAATTCATCGAGCATTAGAATATCTTCGAAACCCTAATGTAATAAAATGGAAATGATCATAAAAGCAAATTTTATTACTTCTCCAATAGCAATGTGTAATATTGCTGCAATTTTTGTGCTGTTGGAGATGGTAACACATCGCTTCCTTACTTCGAAAGTGATATAACTAAAAAAAACGCAAATTTTTATTTATTACCATGAATAATAATGTTTAATTAAATAAACATTATCCAACTATTAATCATTAAAAATAAACTAACTGAACTTTGTAGAAACATAATTACTCAATAATTTTCAAAAATCATTACGATTAAAAAAAAGTGGTTTAAAGAAATCGTTAAAACTAAAAAAAAATCATCTTTTTAAAGAGTGTGTGTGAAACAGAAATGATAAAAATAATATTTATGTTAAGAATATATTTTATTCGCAGATTTTATTTAATTAATCCATAATTTTCTATTATCTTAAAAAATAGTTTTTGAGTTATTAATATTATCACTTTTAAAGTAAAAAGGCGGTAGCTTTTAATAAACTTTGTTGGGATGAGTAATATATTCTATTTTTTTTTCTTTGCAAGTGTCGCGAAGTAATTTAGTCTTCAATTCGATAAAGTAACTTACAGTATTCATTCCTTGAGCGTAGAAAGGCACCATGGCGTGAGCGGCATCTCCAACTATAACAGTAGTTTTCCCAACATGATAAGGTTTACACTGTAAGATGCAAGAAGTTAAATCATACTAAAATCTAACAAATCGAGCGATCGTAGAATATAATAAAATTAAAATTAACCTTAATTGATATTAAAGTTTGCGGTTCTTTTTCGAAAAACTGCTCCACTAGTTTCTCCTCACCAATCAATCGCAGAAGATCCGGAAAATGCTCAATATAAAAGCTCAACAATGCCTCGCGCGTCTTCAGTTTTTCAAATACACAAAACGGAGCAAACAAATTGCCAGTAAATGTGTAATCCTCATTCGGAAGACTGGTCATCATAAATTCACCACGCGGCCAAATATGAAGATTGTTACCGCTCATCGCAAACTTCAAAGATAATGAAAAGTTTAAATAAATCCATATGACAGGGCTAATAAGAATCAGACGCAGTTAAGAATGCATGAATACAAATATATATTTAAGTCGTTATCAAACATACAATTCATTTGAACTAATCAATCTGTATGTAAAATAAAATTAATGCAATCAATTTACAATAGCTTTCATTTAATTGACAAACTTAAAGATTTTTTTATTAATGACAATTATATTTTTATTTCTCTTGATGTTATCTCTCTTTTTACGAATATTTTTATTCACTCACTTTCTCAGTGACTCAGCTGATGATAGTGTTATAAGAAGATGAAATTTTATTTCAGAAAAAGATATTATCCCGAAAGATGAATCTATTACAGCACTAAAAATAATTCTTAACTCTACATATTTTTCTTTTAACAGTACAATGTGTAAATTATAATTTTAGGACATGAACTCATTGTTATCACCTATTACAGCAGATTAAATGATGTGTGATTTGGAGAAGAGAGTTCTTGAGACGCTGTGTATCTCATAGTTATTTTATGTAAGATATAGAAATGATATTAACTCTAATAATACTGTTTAGTTGCAATTTTTGTTATGTTATAATTTAATTACAAACTATTAATGATTGGCTCTACTTGTTACGAATGTTGTTACGAATTTTATTATACATTACTAGCGACTACTTATTTGTAATTGGATTTCAATTGTCAGCTGCATTTGATGAATCATTGTAGTTTTGTTCACACAATTATAAAAGTTGAATCTGTACAGTCACTTTTAGGACGGCTATATAAGATGAAAGATCACTAGTAATCGATTGTGACGGAAAGTTAACATGTGCAAATAAAAATGAAGTTTAATCATTTTATCTTAACGATGATGGAGCCAAAACGTTCTCATATTTAATATAATAATTTAAAATTTAAATGTACATATATTTGTATACTTACGCGTCGTTATCTGATTCTCATTAGCCTCGCCATTTGTTATATTATTTGTTTAAAACTTAAAAGTTCTTTCTTTAATAATATTTTTTAAATCCATATGACACAATGTAAAAGATTAATTAAAAATGCGACGATGCTTCTTTTATATCATAATCTCTAGTAATTTTGACCCAGTTGGAATAATTTCGGTTTAAATTTAAAAAAATGTGTAGTAACACACATGTCCAACATTAGGATGTAAGTCTTAAACCGTCTTTGACTTTCTGTAAATTAAATAGAGTATAATATATTTTAGTAAGTAAATTTCTATAACTTTTTAAAAAATACTGCGTGCAAGTTGCCGTTTCGTATTAAATGGAGTTATGATGTTGCCACACAGTCGTTATTAAACTCATATATTTATGATAAAGTAAAGGAATATAAAATACCCCATATATATAGCTTATCATATTGAATTTTTCTACCTGGACCACGAAAGATGTTTTTAAGATTTTCTTATGTTTTGATTTTGGACATGCGTGCTATCTAATGAAAATTTAGGCTAAAATTATCCCGATTTTGGACGAGAACTATTCATTTTACTCACTTTATTGTGTTCTTTACACGGCACAGATAGTTCCACGTATCCATGTTCGATATATGTTTGAGCGCAATTAAAGAGCGGCCTCCTAGCCATAATTTTTCGTACTGTCGAATGCGCGCCATCGGCACCAATTATCAAATCAGCTTCCGCGTCTTCCGTTGCTCCCGTATTAGTACTAAAGATAAGAAACTAATTAAATATAATAGGACAAAATATAATACTAATTTCCGATAACAATATTATTCACTCACTCACTTTAAGAACTTTATTTTTCCTTTCTCCAAATCGGCTTCTACGAGCTTTCTGTTGAAATTGAGTTGTACTTGCGGATATTTTTCCGCAGCTAATTAATTAAATATAATCACAACAAAACAAGATTTATATAGATTTCAAATTAGATTTTATGTTCGATTAGTAATCTGATATCGCGACTTAAATCTACGTTAATAGAAAGTGGGTACTGCGAGTAAGATAATACGTGTGAATTTTTGCGGCTTCGCACACGACAACGTCATCGAATATCACGTAGGAATAAAGCTTTTTTTAACTACATCATCCGGCATTCAATCTCGTATCCCTTCACTTGTGTTTATGATATGATTAATATGATATTTATTTTAAATAAATTATGACAACAAATTGATTTTTTGCCCAAGTTTTGATCAAATATGTGAGGAGCTTAACTTTTTAAAAAATCAGTTTAAAAAAATTAAAGAGTATCTTTTTTTAATTATATTGTCACATAAATTATTTATCTCAACATTGGTTATATAATTATTAAAAGTCACATAAGTTTAGAGTAGAGAAAACATATTCTCAAATAGAGTTTGTTTTAAAATGGAATTCATATTTTATCTCATATCTACTTTATTTCTTTTTTTATCTATATTCAGAATCGACCCCTTTAAACCTTTCCACTTTAAATGAACATTACTAATAATAAACTCACATGTTCAGCATTTAGTTAAAATAAATGATTTTGATTTATGTCGAACAATAAAAAAAGGAACATACCGTCTAATAAAACCACGTTGAGATATCGTCTATTAATGGAGTAAATACACTGCATAATAAAAAATTAACTCATGTAAACATTCAAAAGATAAACAAAATTATACGTATATGTACAGAAGATAATTCGAAATAGTAAAGACACACATTTCCTTTAACGCTGTCATAAAGAACTTCTTTCAAATTGCCGTCTTTATCATGGAGCATTCTTCCGCGCATGCAAGTACCATGACATTTTACCAAAATATTTTCGAGACCAATTGCTTTTAAAGCTTCTCTGCCACGAAATGACAGTGCCAAGTTGATACTTTGACCACACGACTTTTCCATTCGTATATCTAAACATATAAAGACTCAAAATCGATTATTTATTTAAAATATTATTATCAGTACGATTTTAGAATAAAGTTGATAAATTGATAATTATTTCCTAAAGCATTTAAAAAATAATGTCTCAAAATTTCTCAATTTTGGAGACATTATTTTTTTTTATTTGACTGATAAAAAAATGTTAAGCAAATATTTATATACATCTATATATTAATGTGTTATGTTAAAGAATAGAATTAGTACAAACTTGTAAGATGTAATAAGTCACGAGACGAGTAAATTTAAAGCGCTAAAACTCAAATATAATTTTTTAATGTTTTTTACCTGATCGATATTCATAAACGACTACTTGATGGCCTCTTTTAGCGAGGAAACAAGCGGCTAATGCCCCAACCTGCAATGAGAGCAATAGCTTCTTTTTTTGTATTCACCGTTCTTTTACATCAAAATCGAGAAATAAAAATATTTCACGCACCAAACCACCTCCAACAATAGCAATACACGACTTCCCTTCCACTTCTGTCATAGCTGTTCTGTTGTGTACCGAGGTTACTGATCAACTGTAGCAAATTGTCCCGGTACCCGTATATATACATTCTCGCACGCTACATATCGATGTTTGAACTGATATCTTATAGAGTAAAAGAGGGTAATTTTAAGTTAACAGAGATTTTGAAATTATATATAAAAGCTTAAGATTCACAATATATTTAATTAAACACATAAAACGTCCACTATTGGTACAATAGTGTATGTTTTGTATATTCACTTGCTTGTATTTTATTAACATATCATTCTATTTTATATCTAGTTTAGACCTTACAAAAATAAATGCGACATTCTTGCGAATTTCGTATAAAAAGAGCAGTTCTTAATTGCTTATATCTCATTGTCAGTATTAAAACGATCAATCTCATTGTAATTGAACAAGCATGTCAATGTCTTCTATATGTACAGTTTCAAGAAATTCTGACTGTTTTTAATTCGTAAATTAATAATATCTATTGTAATATTATTGTGCATCCCTCCCTATAGATCTCTGAAAACGTTCCCAAGAAGATCTCTCTGGAGTGTGCTATAAAAGCCATTACTACCTTTTTATGCTGCAATCGAAATATAATAGTAAAGAGCTTTGTTTCTTTTAAATAAAAAATTCACTCCATTATGAATTATCGCAACAGAGAATAGACAATGAAACGACAAATAAATACAACACGGCGACGTCACCTTAACCATCGTCGTCGCCATCGTCTTCGTCTTCGGCTTCGTCGTTCCTAACACCGTTCCCCTGTGTGGCCGACGTTGTCCGAAAATTCAAAAATAGCCGATGTGAGGCAGTCAGTGCGGCGATGTCGACAGCGAACGACGGTTCGGCGGTACGGTTCGGCCGATGGTGGTGGTGCTGGCGGAGAAGAAGGCGGAGTACTACGACCCGCGGCCCTACGATGCCGACGACGATGTACCACCCGAGGACAATCATCCTTCTGAGCGTACTGGCGTTAATCTCGGTCCTCCTTGGTCACGTTGACGCCGCCGCAAGGACAAAAGTCGAGGAGTCAGCCTCGTCCCGCGGCTCGGCCGGCAGGCAGAAGGAGGCCGAGCCGGTGATCGAGGAAGTCACTGCCAAGCAACTCGAACGGCTCCTCAACGAGAAGGACTTTGTTGCCGTGTATTGGTGTAAGTGTTCTACCACTCGTGTAACGATCCTTCGATCGTTTGATCTTATCACAAATTATAGTGTGATCTTGAATTATAAACAAGCCCTCTATCTATCTAGAGCAGGGTCGAATGCGACAACAGGTACGACGCAACTCTTAAATTTATGATACGCGGATGAAACATTTCAAATATAAATGTCTACGAAAAAACTTTTGTTTAATCAAAAATTTTAAAAATATTACGTTTCTAACATAAAAAATTGTCATATGTCAATCATTTCAACTAATAAATGTTAAGATAATCTCTCTCGACAACATAAATATTTTTTTTTATATCCACATGTCCGATAATGGATTTTCGAGATTCTTAAATCGAAACTTAATTCAAAACTTCATTTTTCTCAAAATTATACTCATGAAATAGCGTGAACATTTAATTGTCTTATTTTTTATTTACGCAATTATATACATACTTGCATAAGAAAAAATCGTATGTATTTCATAACGTAAAAATTGTAATGAGAATTTTTCTTCGAATGAATAATAAATATAAATGCCACGGCTGCTATGCTTCGCGAAATATAATATATAAATGCTTCATTCAAGTACATACCAGAAAATGATATTTATAAAATGATATATGTAAAATTCAGGCAGTGATAAATGGGTTATGATAAACATGAAAAGCATCAGCAAAGCTAGATGTTGAAGAAATCTTAGCTTGGAACGTCATATTGGAATATCCGTAAATTATTTATGTAAATCATTAATATAAATTCTTTACAAAGTTTTCTAAGAATGAAAAAAGTATGGCTACTGAATTATTGGCTTTAAATAGAGTAGTATTTTAAATTTCTATCTTTGTAAAACTGCGTTACTTTACCACACCTCTACTTCATTTTCGTATGGTTTTATGATTTTTTTCATTTCTTATCATATTACGCTCATTTATTTTGGTTAATCATAATAATAACAATGTATTAAAATACTATTCGAATTCTTGTTAACGTATTTATTACATAACGCGAGTGTGGGTGTTGATGAGAGCTACAGTTAGAGTTACGGAATACTGTTCGCCATTAAGACTGTTCTATATGCAGCAAAAGAAATAATACTTTTTTATGATCGCGGGAAATTATTTATTTATAATAGTTATCGTTTTCATTTATACGTTTTTATCTTTAAAAATAAATATTAAAAATTTATTGCATAAAATATATCGATGATGTTGGTAAAAAGTGTCGTACACTACATTTTTTGGGAAAAAATGCGACAATTTTTTGTTTTCAAAACATATATTAGAATTTATATTGTTTCCAAAAAATCAAGTTTTATGCTTACGTATTAATTTAACGTATTCAATTTTATCACTTTTTTCCTCTCTCTCTTCAGAAAAATGATTGTATGACTAAGCCTTTTGTAAAGTTATAGTTTACGATACTTTAACCGATATATACGTTTTATGAACGATAGTTCTAACAAATTCCGCAAATTACCCTCACGTGAGAATTAACAGGTACTAAATCTACTTCTTCTGCCAAGTGCTACGACCGCTCAGTAGGACAGCCTGTCTCGAGGTGGCCCCCCCGAGTTTGCTAATCTAGCAACCTAATGCCGCGCGTGAAACGCTTCATTTAATTTAAGCAGTAGACGACCTTTCTTGCCAATCATCCGTAGAAGAATATCTGAATTAATTGAACAACTTTGTTTCTTTTTTAAATGTATTGAGATATTGAATTGCGCTATATGCTGAATATACCGAAGGTCACATCTCGCGTGGCAACCCGCCAAAATGCATCCTTGTGTACGCATTTCATAGCTCCCCAAAGATAATTGATGTAACACAATCCTTCCTTTTTTCAATAGACGAGATAAATATCGGTCTCCCTGCATTAGTTTTTATAAGATAAATATAGAATGACACATCTGTGAAATCTTATACGTAAATGTACGTGTGATGTGTGTCAATACATCCGATATGTCCCTTATGGTATTTAAAAATACATTCACAGGGTGAACTTCAGGATGTTTTAAAAAGAAGATTAATTCAGATTTGTATACATCTCCGGATTTCATGATAGGAGGGAGATGAGAATTACGAGCCTTTGCTTGTTAGAGCAATCCAGGAAACACATATAGCGAGAACTGACTCATTAGTGTGACGCATGGCGAGATGCGGAAGCGCACGAGCGACGATCACAGAGATTCAGCCATGATCTGATTTGTCGAATTCACTTAAGACTCGCGTGTAATATTAATTTAAATTAATTCAATTTATATTAAATAAATGTAATAATTTATATTAAAATAAATGTAATATAATAATATTTTTCAACATGCCAAACATTGTACAATTAAATATCTGATACATTAATATATGATTTTGAGCGAGACAATTATAGTAATTTTGCGAGATTGCTGAAGATTAATACACTACATTTGTATATTATATTCGAATTTTATACACGTCTCGAGGAAATCGACCATCGTGACTTCGAAAAGATGATAACTAAAAACTGGGAAGGAACGAAGGACATTATGGAAATTTGCAAGTGCACATCTCGCAGAGAGTAAGGTTTTCCGGAGCGAGATAAAATTTCTGACAACCTGTTCACGCGCCTGCACTGCATGTCGCCTGAGAGCTCGCATACTCACCGTGATTTTCTCTTGAATCATCTTTTCGTAATACCGAGTGATATAATCGACCCCAGATTTTCGGTCGCAAACGCACCAACATGCGCATCGTGCCACGAACGTGCGGTAAGCATGAGAAGTTTACTTTTACCGCGTCGACTCAAAATACATTGTCGCGAAATCCTATTTCATTGTAACTTTAGCCGCACGCAAGCAAGATGAAGACAGCATTACACCTAATCTTTTTAAGTTAATGCGCGCGGTGTATAGTACAGGCATTTGTTGTGTAAAGTCAAAGGAAGTTCTTACTCAAGTAGAGACATCAAAATGACTCCAAAATGAAAGTCCAGAAGTCTCACTTTGACTTCTTGTTTCGCTTGGGTGTTCTTCAATGCTTTTTCCTCCGTGATTTTCCTTTTAATCTAGATTTAATAGGGACATTAAAGTGCAAAACGCGTCCTGAAATTTAAGATTGATCGATCGAATCGAAGGAAGATCGTCGAAAGATCCGCCCGTCTCTTAAACGCGCTGTAGCAAGGCTGGCGCTCCGGTGGACGCCACTTTTAGCGCACGTTAGAGTTATTTTTGCGCTTATCCCTCTCTTCTTCACGGCTATCGTCCCCGCTGAAAACATAATCCCAGCCACAACGACCACCCTGCGCATTCGATAGATTGCCTTCAACTCGCGACGTCGCGTAATAAGGACCTGTCGTGCCAGCAGCACGTCGACTTCAATTTCTCTGAAGTTTCGCGAAATGATGCATAGAATCCTATCAGAGCTAACCAGGAGATCCCAGAGGATTCACGTGGGATCCCAGATGATGAACTGAATCCCGGGCGCTGAACCTATTTCCAGATATACCAGATATCCGGCTCTGTCTATTTCACGCTGTCATACTCGTGCGAATGAAGCTTTTCTCTTTTCCAGTTTATCAAGCCACGTTTACGTCAGCCTAAGCTAAGAAGCTGAAGACGAAGTTACTCGTTTCACCAACATTAATCTATGAATTACTTCTTTCTATGAAAAAAGAAGAAGTTTTATATGATAAAAATTGAAATAAGCGAAGCGATGATTTTATATAAAAAAAAAGATGTAAAATCTTGATGCGAGAATTTTTGGCGTACAACGAGAAGGAAGGAAGGAAGAAGAACGATTATCGAGAGAGATGTACGATAGAATTGACTGGCGAAGCGTCGGAGGACCCAGACGACGAGCTCTCGCGTCGAACCTATTTCCAGCTGCGGCTGCGTCCTCGCGACTCATGTCGCTGTACGCTCGTGTCGAATTCTTTTCTTCTGGGTTACCGTTTCGAGATTCGTATCTCTATCCCTATCTTCTTCTCTTTATCTCGAATCGACGACTTCTTTGTTGTCACCAGCAGGTGTAACGAAAAGAGTGAGCTTCCTCACATAGTGTATTGCCATTATATCACTTTAACACACTCCTGAAATATTTCTAATAAATACGAAAGAGATAGGCTAGTACATCTGTTCTAAAAAAATCTGATATTATTCACGGTATTGAGTAATAATTGACTATATGAAATTAGCAGACGTAGGATAAATAAAATAATTTCCATAATGAAAATTATTACGTTAAATGGACAGTTTTGTAGTATGTATATTTTGAATACAGATTTGAAAATAATCTTCTTTGGACCACCAAAATAATTATATGGGACGCTCAAATTAATTATTAGAATGTCAATATTTTTTTGCAGCATTGTCATCAACGCTTAAACGTTCTACGTTACTTTTATGATCCAACGAAATTATTTTCAGATTTGTGTCCAGCTAAATTTTTAGGTATTTTGGCAAAACAGTTTTTTCCATATATTTTATGTTATTCGATGAGAGTGAAATTCAGCGCGATGCCTCGTTCATGTAATAATAACACCGAAAACAGTATCGGCATCTCGAGAGCCCTAGACATCCTTTCGGCCAGAAATCTAAAATTACTCATATCCACTGTGCGGGGGAATGCTTTTTCCGCCTTTGGACGATTCAAATTGAACGATAAATAAGCAAATATTTTTCTCCAAGTTCTCCTTTTTTTGTACTTATGCATAACATTGACATATGTGTATTTAAGTAAAGTTATAATAACATTGAGATATGTGTATTTATATAAGGTTTCAATGCCGAAGACCATTATAACAATAATGGTCTTCGAGATATCAGATTTCTTAGTTTGTGCGAATTTCAAAATGTCACAATGTCTTCAAAGCGGTGTAAACATTTTAAACATTTTAAACAACTCAAGCTAAAGAATTTCATGACCACTTCGTTTAAATAACTACTTTACGTTCACAATTTACGTTTACAGTTAAATAGACTTTTAAATAAGATGTTCAAATTGAATATTTTGCTTTAATGTGACTAATCAAAAATTTTTTTTTACATAAATCACTCAATTATAAATTATTAGCATTTCAATCTTACGTTTAATATATATTTCAATATTATGCCACGGTGCAAAATATTGAAAAAAATTAAAAAAAGAATTTGCTTATCAACTGTCTGATTTGATGTGAAACTGTCTCTTTACGTCACTATGATGTGAAACACTTATTCCGCATGGACACGTGGCCTCGTTTCCGAGAACTGTGTTGGATCAATAGATTTAAAAATTACAAATGCAAGTATATTTAAGTTAGAATTTCTTTTGTAATTACTTTAAGGACTATAATTTCAAAGTAAAAAATTACACAAATTTTTTCTTTATACATATTATAAATAAAAGTAAATTAATTATGCACTTTGCAATTGCAACTTTCATGATACGGTTTATTTGATAAAATAGATTTATAAAGTAATTAAAGAGTCTCTTTTCTTAATTTATGTACTAATCTCTATAAACTTCGAGCAACTGCCAAATTCATGTTTGCCAAAAATGTGAGGCATCTGAAAATTGTATTCACTTAATAAAAAAGTTTTAGCCCCAGGCAGAATAACAAGTCATTATAATATCAAAATGATGTCAAAATGACTCCAAAATGATCACTAAAAGTCATTTTTCAATCATTTCCGATTTATTTTAATGTCATTTTGACGTTATCGTAACTTGTTCTGCTTGGGATAATATTCACTAAATTGTATGAATGGAAAATATGAATGAAGACATTCAAAAACATTAACCTATTTCGACGTGTCCAAGAAAGCCTTATACAATTTTTCGTTATCACAATATATGTGTCTGTAGTATAAAATAATTTTTTTTAATTATCTTAAAAACGTAAAATCTCTATAGAACATTCACATCGTAGTTCTTTTTTTAAAATAAAGTTACAAAATTGCATTCGCAATTGTGATATTTAAAGTGTTGTAAACGTCAACAACAATTTGACGTTACTTACTACTTAGGTGACTGTTGCATGAATTTGAATAAGCGATATACGAATAGAGCGGAAACGTTCTATGTACGTGTGACGATTAGTCTTATTCGATTGCGAAGTACGCTCCGAAACATTTTATCTTCTATTTCTGAGAGAAGGTCATATCGGCAAAATTTATTCAGTAATGGATGTAGACATTGATTGAGAAGAACGTATAAAAAATGATAAAATTATAATCAAAGTACAACTTCAATAATAATAGATTATATTTTATGAATGGATTGTCAACTTTGGGGATAATAATTACTATTAATTTATTTAAATAATAATAACAAAATGAAATTATTACGCAAATTACGTGATGTAAATAATTAGTAATAAACCTTTTAATATTTTGTCGCTGATAGTCGCGTTACTTTCTCGAAACAATTTTTAAAATGTATGTATACACCTAAATGTATGTGTATATCTAATTCTGTATATTGGGTGAAGCATATAAAGTGCAGACCAAACTCTGTAGTAATGATTAGTGTAATATATTCCTATGTTTATGCTTCATACCGACAGTCTGTTTCCACATTTACGCCTGTCGGTTTATTTATATTGTTAGTCCACTTTACGAAGTCCACGTCGGGACAAGCTTCGTTATTCCGATAGAGTTTTGCTGGACTTAAGGCGGGTGTTTTTTGCTACTCTTTTTCAAAAAGAATTTCTCACGTTAATTAAATTTTCTCTATGCGCGCTCGGCGGAAAATTACGATGATCTCGAGCCAAATGTGTATTCTAAAGCAAGACCAGTCCGACTGGAGCGATTCAATTTCATGTATCTTGGTCGTTACTTTACATAATTGTAAATGAGAACATCGCAAACGCCCTTGGCGAAGATATCCGCGGATAACGGCGACGAAGACGAGAAAACGATGTCGACGACGACGACAGTATGGGCGAGGCCGTTCGTTCTTGTATTTTTAGTGGCTCGTAAACTAGGCACTGGCCGTCGTTTCGATCTCGTTGTCTCTCTCTTCCTTATGTAGTAGCGACACACATAATCCGAATTAAAGAATCAGACTAATTTTATTTTAAAAAATATATAATTGTTAAAATTTTACAAATGCAAATATTAAGATAATACCATAATAGACGAGAATTACTCTGGAAAACCTGGATGATTCATAGTGATAAAAACATCTGTTTGATATCCTCTAATTTTAGAATAAAATTATTTTAATAAATCAAGTAATGATTGGAACAGTTAATTTCACTAACAGGAAGTAATCGCAGGGTGCCAAATTCGGGGAGTACAGTGGGTGAGCAAACACGTTTGCTTGTTTTCGGGCCAGAAGATGAAATTGCTGCTGAAAGGAAAACCTTTTAGAGATATTCAAAATATACAAAAGATATTAAAGCAGAACCTTCACAAATCAATTCCAGTTATTGATTGCTATCGACATGTTCTGTGAAAATATTTGATGTAAAATAATTTTTATCATAATCAATGTAACTTTTTAATATAAAATTAGTCATTTTATTATTTTAATCGTATTCAAGCATATCATATATACTACTAGATTCTCTTGTGATGCTGATTCTATTCGTTTGATTATGTTTATCTTTGGCGTAGAATGCATATTCAATTGAGTTGCGTCCGTCAGTTGGCATCGGATTAGCTTCGGTTGATCGGCCAGGAATCCTAAATATATCTATATTTACAATGTTCAATCCGCTACTTAAATATACGGAATTTCCATTTCAATATTTTTTCTTCAATAACGAAGAAACAAATACGGATTCGAAAAAAGTGATTGTAAAAGTGATTACATCTGAATCACTTCTAATCAAAAAAGATGTAGAAATGGAAATTTCAATCATTTAAGCAGCGGATTAAACTGAACATTAATAAGTAAATATAGATATATTTTGAGTCCCACAGATCAAAGTTAATTGAAACGAAAGACGATGCCAACCGATCGAATATGCATTCTTCGTTAAAGACAAACATAATTTAATCAACTATTCTCGCCTCTTCGTGACAGCTGACGATATGACGATGAATAAAATAGTTCTGAAAACGCATCTGTCTCCTTTAATGAACAAGAAAATGCGAGATGTGCTACTTGTTACTTCGCAAAAAAGCTGCATAAGCAATTTCTCATCTATATGCTACATTCGAACAATTCCATATATAATATTCATTTCTTTTGAAGGATAACTTAGTATTTTTAGTACGTGTGAATTCCGATCATCGTAGTATCGCCGTAAGATATGCCTATATACGCAAACGATCCCTGACGTCAATTGTATTTTGGTCCTTTTTCTCAATAATCTTCTCAGAAAAAAAAATAAAAAAATGTACGATAAAAAATAAAAATAGACTTCTTATATAGGACAGTTTATTTATATATTTATACGCTCGACTTCTTCGCGAGTTTTTTAAATAAAAAAATAAGAATCTTATTTCTAAGCTTATCATAATTATACTCTCAATCTCGACGTGTTTCAATACACCGATATTCATGATTTCTGACATATAATATTAGGCGGTAT
>NW_017304438.1:5838783-5843115 GCF_001594115.1 Trachymyrmex septentrionalis | reverse complement strand
CAATCTCGACGTGTTTCAATACACCGATATTCATGATTTCTGACATATTAGGCGGTATTCGTAGTCTGTTCTTATTTTGCTAATACGACTCTCTGGCTGTTCATAACATCTTAAGACTGTAAGACGGTCTTAAATATAAGATCCAACTATAAATACCGATCATTATTAACTAATAGACGGTATCGATAGATGATATTATTATGTTGATTAAAGGCACGTTTTCCTTTCGTGTTTGATCTTTTTTCTAATTTGTATTGACTAGTAGATTATCGATAAATTTCTCTTAACTTTCGACTATTACGGCAGCAACCGGTGGACACGGTCCAATTTATCTGGCACAGCTTTTCGAAAATTCCTTCGCTGCGTTTCATACATCTCCCTCTCGCTTTACGCATCTTAGTCAAATCATTCTGCCAACCGTTTCGCGGGGGTGTTAACCGAATGCTATTACGTTACTCTCAACGATGGCGGAGCAAAGGGATGGATAAAGATGTATAGAGAGAGAGAGAGAGAGAGAGAGAGACAGAAAATGAAAAAATAGATAAAAAAAGGCTCAGAGATAAAGAGGAGGAAAGATGCGGATGTGTGATCATGGGAGTAAAGAAGCGTAACGGAAAGAGAAGCTGAACCAGTGAACAAACTGAAAGAGAGAAAGAGAGTGAAAAAGAGAAAGACAAAACTAAGAGCGAGTAAGAAGACAACAGAAATAGAGGGGAAGAGAATTGGAACCACCTCTCCTGTTTCTTCTAGCTCTATTCTAAGGAAGTCGTCACCAAAAATGGCGGGGCGAAACGTGTATGCGACGATGCGCGTAACATTGTCGCCCGCGCTTTGTTATCACTTGATATTATCGCAAGCCATAATCAAGGTCTTCGCGCGATGAAACGCGATGATTTTCCCAAGCACGGAAAACTAGAAGAACGGGGAAGTGGGACAATATCTCGATGTCTATAGTCGATAATTGTAACCTAACACCTACCGCAGAGGCAGTGGTTTGCTCTCTGTACGCTCGAATGAAGCGCAGCCCGCCAAGAATGTACGCAATCTGCCAAGGAACGGGAACGATAAGCGTAAAAATGTGCAAAAGCGGGATTGATCTCTTCTTACAGTCATCTGAGAAAGCGAAACATACTTAAAATTAGAGTACAAAACATCGTTGTCCATTTAAGCACTACAGCTCAACCATTTAATTACATTAGTTTATAAGTGCTAATTTTTAATGAGAAAAGAAATTTTTTTTAAACATATTATAGGGTGCTAAGTTTGAATCTTCTATTAGAAAAATTTATCTGATCAAATATTTTAAATAATATATTAATTTTTAAATATAACATGTCATATAACATGTTATATTTAACAACAATTGTTAAATATAACAATCATTTTGCAGATAGCATGTCAATTTTTAAGATACAGCATTTTTTTCCTGAATTATTTAGGTGCGATAAGTGACCAGTAAGGCAAACACTTCCATTAGGATTTGATGATAATTGAGAAATGTTATTTTCAGTTTTGGAACGAAAACATTCAGGCGACTATTGATGGATTTTAAAGGCAGCTCCAAACGACATGTACGCCAATGTACATTACATTAGCAATTATTACTTACACACATACACACATGTGCATGACATGCATAATTATCCATATGCCAATATTATGTAGACCAATATTTAACTAATGTGCGGAAAATTGGCGTACATTGGTCATGTCGCCTTAATATGTAAAACCGATCCAAAGATTTACAAAAAACAAAAATTAAACGTTCAACACTACTGATTGTTTTTTAATTTTCAATAAAACTTTACTGTATTGGAAAAAATGTTTTTTTTTGTATCTCAAAAATCCAGACTTGATGGAAATATTTCTATGGTAAGATTCGGATTCAACGTCAAAAATTACTTTAGAAGCAGTTTTTATATACTCTTGCACAAAATCTTGTAAACTAGTATATCAATTTATATTCTTTTAATGAATAATATGTTTCTTTTTTAAAATTATAATTAAATATTAATTAATACATGCATGCCCTATGCAATCTTAACAAAATGTTCTCTGTACTTATTATTAAATACCTACATTATATGTAAAATAAATATAAGCATTTTCAATCGACGTCTATTCCGGTTTCTTATTATTTAATATGATTTTCCTAGATCTAGTAGTAATCTGTCTACAGATGCCCGAAGTTGCACCACATGCGACAAAGTCCTGACCGAACTGGAGAAAATCGACGACGATACAGACCACTTTGGAGTCGACTTTGTCAAAATCAACGATAAACGACTGGCGAAGCAATATGGCATCAAAAACTTTCCGGCTCTTACATATTTCCGCGAAAAAGAACCAATCATATACGATGGTAAGCCAGTACTTAAATAAACACCTATTCAAGCGCATAATAAATATCATTATTAATAATTCGCTAAAATTATATTGAGTTAGTGAGAGCAACAATTGAGAATTTACTAATAAATGAAACTGATAACTATAAAATTCATATGAAATATTATTAGCACTAAGATCCGTCTTGATTGAATATAGCCCAGTAAAAAAACACCAAACTAACAGTAATGTAATACCAATGTTATAATTTTATACTTAATATATAAATGTAATATTACACACATTGCATGTAACAGCTGTATTAATGAATGTGAAATTATAACATTGATGTTATGTTATTGTTACTTTATGTTTGCTGGGGTCCTTCTTCGTTTATTTGTGTTGAATATTTCTCAGTCGATTTTCACTTAATATTGTTTATATACAAACGTGTTATCGTATAAAGAAAAATATATATATGTAATTATTTACTTAGGTGACTTAATGGACGAAGAGAATGTATTGGATTTTCTTACGAGTTTGGAAGCTATGGATCGACCAGATCGTATCGAAGAAGTTAATGCAAAAATTCTGTCGAAGATTGTTGAGGAAACGGATTTTGTGGCAGTCCTCTTCTGTAAGTCGTTTTTCTCATTATTAATCATTAAATTAAGTCTTAGCCAAAAACATTCAGAAAATCGAATTATTTGAAATATATCCTTTTATTTTTAATAAAATATCGTGCATGCAAATTTTGCTGTAAAATGTCTCTTAGAAAATATTCTATGAAATACATATGTGAGATATTTTTAAAAAGTAGCAAAATTAAATTAAATAATTTATTCTAATTAATAACTGTCAAATGTTTATGTTCATCAAATCGTGAAATGTATAACTATAAAGAAAAAATTTAATGGCACACTCCAGTGATTATATTGTATAACAAAGAAAAATTTTTCCCATAAAAATATTTTTATATAAAACATATAAAATTAATATATTTAAAAATATTGATGATTTAAAATGTGAGCTTAAGGATCACAAGATTATTTATTTATGCTTAATCTAAAGTAAAAAAAGATAATTTTGCATTAAATTAGTGTGTAGAGTAATTTAAGCAAATTGTTTAACTGACGTAAATAAACTGGCAAGCAATTGAAATAGCAGAAGAAAATACAAACAGAGAATGAGAAATACGAAACAAGGCAGTTGCTCGCGAGTATGTAATTGAACAGCTGTAATTACATGCACGGATGAATAATTTTTTTATTAATGGCAAAGACATGAAAAAAGGATAATTGGTCTCGAATGGATCGCACCTCTGAATTTTTGTAGTCTGTATATTCGTACGATTTTCTATAGTTCGGCATCTATTCAAAACTAAGTTTTAGGCTAATAACTGTATCAGTCAACATCGAAAAATCAACAGTGCTACACAGTGATGTTACGTAATGTACCCTGACCGTCATCCGTGTACCTATCGTCCGTTTAATCTGTTATTGTCCGACGTCTTACTAATCAATTGTGTATGTCACGTTTGCGATGGAATTGTTCGTCATTCTCCGCAGAACCTAAACTAACAGTAACATTACATCAATATTATAATTTTCCACTCAACAAAATAAAATTAATATAATACATATTATACTTTATGCTTACATTGTTGAGTTAATTATAACATTAATGTAATATTAGTATTTGTGTTCTGCGGATCTGTATATAAAATATAAAAATCGCGATTAATTTTCCCGCAAATTCGCTACAATTTTAAAATATTGTGTATTCTTGCCATATGCACGTTGATCATCATTAAACACAATAAATTAATAAAATAGCAAATTTAATGAGATGGCTTTCAGATCTTTTGCTATCATTATTATGAAGCTCTTAATCATAATTAGATACATATATATCACTATGTACAGTTTCATGTTCTTTGAGTTGCAGTTGTTCTAATTTCATATATATATATACAGAGAAGGATCTAAAGAGATACATTTTCTTATC
>NW_017304438.1:5832895-5838683 GCF_001594115.1 Trachymyrmex septentrionalis | reverse complement strand
TTTCATGTTCTTTGAGTTGCAGTTGTTCTAATTTCATATATATATATATATACAGAGAAGGATCTAAAGAGATACATTTTCTTATGGTTGTTTAATGAACAAACAAATGACACTAATGTCTATCATCTATTATTAATCTGTTTTAATCTGTTATTAATAGCAATCGTTCTCTGTATAAAATGTTTATATCAGTTTGTCTATCTTATTTTTATCTGTAAAGTTCACCTAATTATCTTTATTGTTTTTGTTTTTTATTCTCAATCAAGTTAAAATATCTTATCGCAAAATAAAAATTGTATATCAATAAGGATATAAATTTCGACAATAAGATCTGTCGAAAGTATCCATCCACTTTGCGGTTCGATTACATACAAAATATACTTGTAAATAATACATATATGTGAAAATTTTTGTGTGTGTTGATACGAATAGGTCCAAATACGGAGCGGTGTGCAGGCATCGGTTCTAGTAAGTACATACTTATAAGAAATCGATGTGGTTAATATCTGTGGCACAGTATTCTAGCTTTTTTACACAGCAACACACACACACACACACACACACACACACACACACACACAGACAGAGCTATATGCATTCGATATCGGCTGACGCACTAATGAAAGATCACTTTGCTGTTCAATTGCAGTTATACATTACAATGCTAAATTATTTTTTTCGTTCTTTTTTTGTGAGGAAGTGATTCTTCGCAAGTGCATCACCCGGAATGGCGACATTGATATGCATTTTCATATAACAATTTTCACTTATTCTTGACTTGTCAATCTATGTGTTTATCGATTATCAAAGTTGATCTATCGCGTTCCTGTAGCACTTCGCTCAAATGTGCGCATACAACGACAGAGGGATGCGAAGAGAAATAGATCTCAATGGAATGGCAAGAATATTTACACTCATGCATTTCACTTTTCATGTACAATTTTTAATATATGATGAATACATTCATGAAATCTTTTAGAAATTATTTTTAGTAAACTAGAATAATTGATAATAGTTTAAATTGTGTAATTGATAAAGAGTCGACTAACATCTCGAGCTTTTTAAGTTTTCTGCCTTTTATCATTTATTAGTGTTTTGAACTGTAATTCTTAGCTAATCAAAATATTAGCAAATATTTAATTATCCGCCTTTATAAGTGTGTATCAATCAGATATAGAATATGTAGAACGCATTATATATATTTCTGTTTAGAATAAAACAATGCATTAGAGTGAAATTTTGAGAATAATTGTGACTAATCGAATCGTTTCGATATCATTTGTTTTTAAGACAATCTAACATATCTAAAGACGGTCATCCCCATTATTTAAAAAAAAAAAAAGTAGAATATTTGATGAAGTATCTCGATAACATGGCAAAATTTTATAATTTATATATTTTCTATTTGTCTAGTAATTACTGACATTGTTAGACGTGAGTAATGACCTAAGAATAAAATAAAATTCAATCAAACTAGCATAAGTTTTTAATTTTATATTTGTGGAAAAAACGCCATATATGTGGACGGAATAAAACGCTCAAGAGAATGGCGTTTAACAACAGAAGCACCCAATAATGCATCTTTTTATTTCAAATGGGACAGACAAACCAGACTGCAAAAAGTGTCTCAAGGCCCTACAAGAATTGGAGAACATCGATGACGAAGCCGATCAATTGGGCATTGGTTTCGTAAAGATTGCGGACGAGGAGCTGGCAGATGAGTATAATCTCGGTCCTCTCCCAGTTCTTGTGTATTACAGGCATCAAATTCCAATTATTTACGAACGTAAGTACGATAGAACAAGAATAATATATGACACATGCGCTGCAGCATTAAATAATTAATATACAATTTTAATTATTTAAACGCTAAATAGAATTAAAATAATTTTGTGATATTTACGTTAATTTCTTAAAAAAATAAATTAGAATATTTCTATTTAAGTAATAGTAATGTCTTACAACAATTTAGTGAAGTTATACAAAATTTGATGACTAACGATTGAGTGACTATCGCAAATTTTCTATGTCATTAAAGTATTTTACTTTATCCTAATTTAATTATATGAAGCAATACAGAGATGAAATTAACTCGCAGTACGTGCTCTTAGATGAGTTGAGTAGAGAAGAAGACGTGCTGGAATGGCTGGTAGCGAATAAGAGCACGGGAGATGAAGAGGATGTTATCGAAGATGTTACCGCCAAAACATTGAACACACTAATTGGAAACATTGACAATTTAGTCGTTCTGTTCTGTTCGTATCTTTTTCATCATTTTGTCAGCCTCATCTGTCTTGCCTTTATCTTGCTTTGTAATATGCCCTCGTGCTTGTAGATGATCACGGTGATGAAGAATCTATGCAGGTCCTAAATGAGCTAGAAAAGATCGACGACGATTGTGATAAGCACGGCATTCAGTTTGTGAAGATCGACGATGAGAAGGCAGCGGAAGAATTCGGAATCGACGATTTACCGGCGATCGTCTATTTCGAGAAGCAGATCCCGAATGTTTACGACGGTGGGTAGGTGAATCGCACATACTGAGCGAAACAAAAGTATAAATAATACCAAAAATAAAATCACAGAAAAAAAATCGTATTGATTCTAGACTAATAAAAAAAAAAATTTGTAAATTATTTATGGATTATAGATTAATTCATTCAGAAAAATAATACGATAATTGCAGGAGATATAGAAGATGAGGACGAAATTTTGGAGTGGCTGTTGTCGCAACTCGAAAAGGACGAGATAGAAGACGTCACTGATGAGATGCTGGATCGTCTCATCAAAGATGGGAAGACCATAGCTGTATTGTTTTGTAAGTTGCTTTTATAAATTAATAGATGGATTAGATTTAAATAATATTAAAATATATTTATTACGATAATGCAGACGACAATAACGATCGGAAGTCTCAAAGAGTTCTCAATGAATTGGAGAACATTGACGATGAATGCGATCAGCTTGGCGTAACATTTGTGAAGATTGACAATGCGGAGGAGGCTAAGGAATATGGTATTCAAAAAGTACCTACAATGCTCTACTTTGAGAAGGGCATTCCGATGATGTATGAAGGCAACCTCGAAGACGAAGAGAAAGTGCTCAAATGGTTGGAGCAGCAGCAAAAGGCTGACCAGATCGAGGACGTCACCGACGAAATGCTTGACATGGTTATAGACAAGATGCCACACGTAGCCGTTCTTTTTTGTCAGTAACATACTTCTAGGTCTTCTTTCTTCTCTACCTGATAATTGAAAATTGCGTGATTGCATTATTTTCAATTGTCAATATATTGACATAATTGTTGATATGATTTTATCGTTACTGTGCAGATGACAAAGATCAGAAGAAGAGCCAAAAGGTGTTAAGTGAATTAGAGAACATCGATGACGACTGTGATCAGCACAATATAGCCTTCGTGAAGATCAGCGACTTGGATGAGGCAAAGGAATATGGCATAGACACGCTTCCCACTTTGGTGCTCTTCGAACGAAAGATACCACACATTTACGATGGTTAGTTTTTTGAAAACTTTCATTTATTTAAAAAAAGAAGAACAATTAATAGGGAAATAGTTAAGAATTTTTTTTCATTTGCGTTTCACAGGCGATCTCATGAACGAAGATCAGATACTGGGCTGGCTGTTGCATCAGAAAAAACACGCCGAGATCCCGGAAGTAACGGACGAAATGGTCGAAAAACTCATAGAGACTTCGCCGTACATAGCAGTCCTGTTTTGTAAGCGATCGATTCGTCTTTCTACCTCCTTTTAACATTCTTCCACTGTTACTTGTTAGGTAGGTGCTGTTATATGGTCGCGAGTGAGAGCGACCAGCGAATTAATTCTTTTCCGTAGACGACAAGGACGATAAGCAGGACATGCGGATTCTGAACGAGTTGGAGAACATAGACGACGACCTGGAAAAGGAGGGGATCATCATTGTTCGCATAGACAACGACGCCGAAGCCAAGGAATACGGTATCGATCATCTCCCAACCCTGGTGTATTTTGAAGACAAGATTCCGGCAATATACGAGGGCGATCTACTGAACGAAGACGAAGTCCTTGAATGGCTGATAGAACAGAAGAACACTGCTACCATCGAAGAGGTCACGGATGAGATACTGACGGATCTCATAGAGGACCATGAATACGTTGTGGTATATTTCAGTAAGCAAACATTTCTCATCAGTATTATCTACAGAAAGTCAAATTAATTATTAATAGCTTCATTGAGTTAATTATATTAGAATTTCTTTTATCCGAACATGTCAAAGGGCAAGACAGATAACTGAATAGTTTAGATAACAAAAGTTCACTAATTCTTCCTTTTCCAGTACTTATTAATTCTGATAACAGAAGCTGAAAAAAGAAAATCGAAATCGTCGAGTTCCTATTATCTGAACTACAGCAGCAATGAGATATTTGGAGCTAAGCAAATTCTATTTATATGAACTTTGTTCGTATAAATGGAATTGAACTTTATTCGTATAAATGGAATGCAAATAAATATGGAGTCCTACTTATATCCTCTTCGATTGCTTACGACATAATGGACCAAAAATTGTGACAGGTGGAAGTTGCGACGAAGGAGAAAAATGCGACAATATCCTCGAAGATTTAGAAAATATTGACGACGAGCTGGATGAAACGGGCATTATATTCGTTACTACCGAAGACACCACCATAGCAAAGAAGTATGGCATCAGGCATTTCCCGACTCTCGCGTTCTTCCGAAACAAGGATCCATTGATTTATACTGGTGATCTCGATGACGAGGATGAAGTATTGTCTTGGATCACCGATGAGGACACTTTGGAGATACCAGGAAAAATTGAAGAAGTCAATGCTAGAATGCTGGAAAATATTCTCGACGAGAACGATTATGTCGTCGTCTTTTTCTGTATGTCAATCGCAAAATAATCAAATGTATCACTATATGGAAGGGACGGTTTTGCTAAAGTATTTAAAAATTTAGCTAAATACAGATCTGAAAATAATTTTGTTATAGACAAAATAATTATGTAGAATGTTAAAACTTTTTGCAGTATTATTCATTATGCTTGGGATCCTATAATTATTTTAATGGATCCAAAATTATTTTCAAATCTGTATCTAGCTCAATTTTTAAACAGAACATTCAGCAAAACCATTCTTTCCGTATATAACAATAACAATATTTGCTTATAGATAAAGAAGGCGATAAGAAGAGTCAAAAGATCCTCCAGGAGCTTGAAAACATTGATGACGAGTGCGAAGAGAAGGAGATCGACTTTGTAAAGATTTCCGACGAGGGAATCGAAAAGGAATACGATCTTCCGGGATTACCGGCGTTGGCATTTTATAGACACAAATTCCGGCAGATCTATTCGGGCGACATGATGCACGAGGAAGAAATTTTAGAATGGGTCCTCGAGCTTCGCACAACAACGCCGGATGTTATCGAGAGCGTCGATAGAAAAACATTACAAGTACTTATCAATGATGTTGAGCATCTCGCCGTGTTCTTTTGTAAGTATAAACTTTTAGCTACTCAATTTATGTACATATAAAGTATTTGAGAATTATAGATAAATAATTATAGATAAATATTTAATACCTACGATAAAAATAAGAAAAAATATCTATAATGTGTAAAAAACATTCTATATGTCTCTATCTATCGATTATCTGTGGATATATTATTTATATATTTTTTGATATATTTGTTTTAAATAACAACTGGCTTAAAATTAGCCAAAAGATTCACAATTAAAACGCACTTAGAGAACAAAAAGTATTCTAATA
>NW_017304438.1:5827961-5832795 GCF_001594115.1 Trachymyrmex septentrionalis | reverse complement strand
AAATATAAATTTATATTTTCATATAAATATTCAGAAACTTTTTATTAATTTATTTTTGAAATTCTATAATAGATATACTATATACATAAATATATACATAATGTGAACTTCATGCTAAATGTACACTAATATCATTAAATAAATACATTCTACAGCCAAAATTGGCCATTGTGTCTATGTTCTCGAGATCATATATGACAGAAAAATTATAATTTTTAATAGACGATGACAAATGTGAAACCTGCGCGGATATTCTCGAGGAATTAGAAACGATTGACGATGATACTGACAAACACGGTATTCAATTCGTCAAATCAAACGATGCTAAACTGGCGGCTGAAATCGGTGTTTTCTCCTTCCCGGCTCTCGTTTATTACGAGACCGGAGTCCCCATCATGTACGACGGTAAGTACCGAGAGCTTTAATTCTACTTTTTTTATTATCAAGCTTATCCTACCTTCTTCATATAATCCTTGTTTTTTGTCACGGAAAAGAAACAAGATTAAATTATTATACTTTTATGCTACGCGCGTTCTCCCTTTATTAAGTCACTCTTCACCACCTAAAAATAAATTGTCGTTAATTAACGAGAAGATTATAATGCAACAGAATTTCAGTAATAATGCAACGTGTTTAGTCCATCTTTAGTAATCAGATTAAAAGTCCCGGACTGCTCTCTCTATTAACTTTTCTTGAAAGTTATATCAATATATTATAAATTCGAACTTATAATCTCAGATCATAATGAAGAGTGACTTACCGCGTTCCTTTCAGCAATTTCCACGTCGATAAAGCGATAACGCGAAACATGACACTGACAATGATCACGGTGCGTTATCGAAGCTAGCTGATCCTGATACGCGTGTGTGCCTTTTGTAGGTAATCTTAAGAACGAGGACAGAGTTCTGGAATGGCTAATCGAACAGAAAAGTAAGGAGATTTCTAGGATGATGATTATTATTACTGGTGTACTGTTCTTTGTGACGTTAATCTCGGTCGTGACTATACCACCGGGCTACGAGTACAACACTCGCGCTGTGTTGATCACTCCGATCACGTTACCATCACGATTACTATGATTGCAATAATGATAAACAATAAAGAAGGAAAAAACGCAAATGAAACATCCGTCAAATCTAAGGGGATTTTCTGTAATCGTTTATTGCGTTGTATCTCGATTCGCGTAAAAAAGGATTAAAAAAAGGGTTCGATTCAAAGTGTGGGACGTCACGAAGCTCGGTGAAACGCGATTTTCAACATGCACGCTGGCTATATTATATTCTCACGGTATAATGCATTTAAATCACACTCGCAAGCTAATCTCACTTATATTTTGCCTTTTTTACTCGCTCTTTCATACTATTACGTGCTAGTATACTGCTACATCGACGCAATAATGCGGAACGTGTCACGTGATGCGTCGTACAAATCTTCCTAAGCCTATCTCGCGAAAGAAAGTGTTACGACGTGTCACCATTGAATTACAAATAACTTTATGAATTGCCCAAATATTTGAAGCTTTACATCTTGCAGCTTTCGGCGCACTAATAACGGCTGTTCTACTTCTTTTTTTATTTCTTTTTTTTTTGGACGCGTTTAACAAAGCTTTCGTGATTTAAATCAATATGAAGTATGTATCAAAGTCGCGAATCAGTTTGTAAATTGTGGAAACTTGAACTATAAAGCACATTTTTATTTCGGCAAATTGGAGAAAAAAATGTAATGCGAAAGATACACAAACATATAGATAAATTCGTATATTATAAATTTTATGTTTGTGTGGCAACTGATATCAGTATAAATATCATTGTTAATTAATATGTTTATATATTGTTATTCTTAAATTATTTGAGTAGAATATAATTCTATTTGTAAGTTTTCTTAAGCACGATTGCTGCATCATATAAGTCCATACAGTGGACACTTTGATTATCTAAGCCTATTTTATTCATATTCGTATGATAAACGTGAAAACTGTAAATGTTGTAGAAATGAGGTAGAAAATGGGGGTAAAAACATATTTTTTTTTACATAATAAAATATAACAATTTTGCGTATGTAACAGAATTTCGGGAATGTTTAATGTTATGCGTCTATAACGTTTGTCATTTAAAAAATTTTTTATGCATGTCATCCCTTTGGACCGAGGCCATATCGATCACAAAAAACCTACGTACACAATTCGGTTTTAAATCGCGCTGTATATTATCCATGATCCGTTAATATGCAGATGATGATGATGATGATGATGATGATGATGATGATGATGTTGATGATAATAATAATGATGATAATGATGATGATGATGATGATGACGATGACGACGACGACGACGAAGACGACGACGATAACGACGACAACGATGACGAAGACGACGACGATGACAATGATGACGACGACGATGATGATGATGATGATGATGATGATGATGATGATGATGACGATGACGACGACGAAGATAGCGACAAAAATAATAAAAAATCAAACAAAGTTCTGAAGAAAATCCTGGACAAAGGTAAAGGCCCAACGACAACCCAGGAGGCCGAAGAGGAGCTCACGTGAGATCGAAGTGTGACGGGCTTTGTGTTGCGCGAAAGACAGAAATTATACAATGATATCCTAAAAACAGTAGAGAAATGTATACCAATAGATCGATTGGTATTCACTATAACAACGTAATTTAGATGAAAGTTGGCTGTTCACTCACCATTCACGGTAGAACTGGGAGGTGTAGGACATACCTGCATGAACCTATTGTCATCATATTTTACGTACTCACACTAGCAAAGTGCATCCATATGCCTGAATTACCTCCCAATCGGTCATCAGTTTCCTCAAAATTCCTAAATCTTTTTCGCGTAATGCATGCCCGCCTTATAACAATCCTTCTTTGACGGAGCTACGCAACCAAGCATTATCATAAATTATTTTTAATTCGTAATTTCGACGTAAGATCTTTTGATATTTTAATATAAAATATATTAATTTGATTGAGTATATTTTATTTACATAACGAAATGTCATGTTTAATTTTTTTTTAAAGAAAATTAAATACTTCGAAAAATTTACGGTGCGTAGCTCCTATTTTGTTTGCATTTTTATCAATTGAAATACGAGCCTCTCCGAAGCGAGCCGATGGTTTCTGTTGACAGCTGTCGTCTGCAGCGAATTACGAGTCGAAAGAAATCGGACTAGTCTCCGTTAAAAAAAAAAAAGAAAAATAGCATTGCTAAATAATTTTGGATTAACACGAGACAGTTCGCGAAGTAATTTATGGCATTAATTTTTTGTAATAAACGTATATATTTCTTATTCAATATTAAATAAACAATATAGAAAACGCAATCGTATGTAAAAGTCATGAAGAGGAGGCTGGTTCACGTTTGAACGGTTATCTAGAAAGAGTCGTCGACTCGCCGCGAGAATTCTCTATTAAAACATTGTATATTAAAAACATGCACGTTTGGCTTTTGCTAAGCAATTGGGATTGCAGTGGAACATTCTCTATGCGCTAGCAACGTCGAGATCGCACGAGTCAATATATTTTCGTTTCACCTTGATTCTCTCTTTTTTTTATTTGTTTTCAATGTTCTCATTAATTTCCCTTTTTTTCCTCCTTTTTTGTCATTCTGCCTATTTGTTCCATTATATTCACTTCGATCATTTTTATCCGTGGTCCTATTTTTATTATTTAATTCAGATTGACTCGTGCGACGAGACCAATCAGTCATAGGCTAGCCAATTCTTATAAATCTCTCATTCTCCTTGTATCTGACTCGTTATATATTTGCTTACTGCAGGCGACGGCTGTTTCTACATCGGGATGGGAGGTAAAAGCGCGAAACCCAAGATTCCCTCCTATGAGCCCTACCAGTGCTGTCCCACCAAGCTCGGCCACGGCACCAAGGTCGCCAAGGTCACCAAAATCGGCCCGATTACCAAGGACAAGAGCAAATTTCAAGGTACCGGCAGAACGGATAAGCCACTACTGCCGGCTTTGAAGCCAATAAACAAGCTTACGGCCAAGGAGAGCAAAAAATCAGCGACGATATCGAGAATCGACAACGACGCAAAGGAATCCAAGTCCAAGGCCAAAAGAGGATTTTTCGGAAGCGGTAAATATTTTAACCGGCCACGAAGTTAAATGGCTGCCCACGCGTACGGTCCATCACTTTGGCAAGCTAAAACGTAAACAGGAAAAATAAATTTTCATCGACGATCGTCGCATTGATTTTTTCCGAATGAAAATGGAATCGGATAACAAATGTGCAAATAAATTGAATCGAAAGGTAAGAACGATTAGATCGTCTGCTGTGGGTAGCGATTTAACAAGTTGTTTTTTTTTTCCGAAAAGATAACGAGCGATGAACGCGATAAATGCTTAGTATAACAGACGGGAAAGGAAATAGTGAGCTCGAAGATAGATTTTTCTGAGGCCGAGCCACCCGGCACGGAGAAGGTTCGCCGCAGCGGAAATAAGATCACGGTCACCTGACTTTCCGTCCTCGTATCTCGGATGCAGGTACCTCGCGGGTCTCGCGCGATCCATGAAGAGCGTCAACGACGCACAACTTCCGGACGAGCAAGACGATCGAAGAATCGACACGTGACTTCCACGCGGCTCTGGCACCAGCACCGGCTGAATTCTCCGAGTCCTCGAGTCGTCAGAATAACGGGCATCGATTTATTTGACGTGCCGATTGATTTGCTTTATCGGACTATCAATGATTCGGCCAACCATTCTCAGAGTGTAATTCTTTATCGTAGTAATTCGATGATGGAGCTAAGGTTATTTACGAATCACAAGAAGCTGCGCTCGTCTAAACAATTAGCA
>NW_017304438.1:5824479-5827861 GCF_001594115.1 Trachymyrmex septentrionalis | reverse complement strand
TTCGTGCATTATTGTTAACAAAATTACTATCGCAATCTTCATTTCGGTATATACTTGAAAAAACAATTCGTAAAGTAATCTAGCTCCTAATGTTTGTAAAATCGTTCGTAAATACATTTCTTATAAATTATATACATTGGTCGATATAAAAATCTATTCTGAATTCGGACCCCTCGAACATACATCGTCATGGAAGAGGACAGACGAGACGACAGAAGCATATTTAATGTGTAAAGGCGCGAAAGATCGTGAGAATGATTTTTCTGTCCTCTCACTGAGAGTTGGGTCGGGTTGTGGGTTGTTGCAGTTGTGGCTGGAATACCATACCTCATGAAGGTCTAAATGGCCGACACGCACATCGGCGTCTGGACGCGCGAGGTCGGGCTGTGTGAACGCCGATTAGGAAATGAAGAAAGAGGACTCGCAGGACGATGGTCGAACGAAGGAAAAATTCGCTCGACAGAAAAATCCGCGCAATGACGGAAGAAGCCAGGTGCTCTATGCTATCATGTGCTAACAGAAAAAGATAAATTTCGCTATTAAGCGAGTAAAGATGTTTCATGTTTCTTAAAGGAACGAAATATCTTGTTGCCATTTAACACATTGTTGTCGTCATTTATCAATTATCAATAATATTATTCCATCATCATATTTGCCGTCGAATTCACTTTCGTCATTGTTATCATTGTCAACGTCATCATCATCAGTGTCATAATGTCATTTTTATCGCTAGAGTCATCAACTACGTCATCTTTCTTCGCGATGTATTCATCCGTGTGTCATGCGCAAAAAAATAAATGAACATCCGCGAGCGATTTTAATGTTTCTGTTAATTGTTATGTTTGTAAGGAGCTTAGATATAAACGCATCCTACGATCAATAAAAGGACGTTATAGAGAAATAATTCACATCGGCTGTGCGTATACGATACTAAAGAGATTAGAGAAGAGCCAGTATATTAAATAGTATGTTGGTCCGGTATCTGCCGATGATCACGCGATAAACAGAATTATTCTCGCAACGTATGCATTTTTTATATAGAATCTCGATCCTTAACATCCGACCGTCGTCTAACGCTGAATATTGTTTATTGGTTTTATTTTATCCGTTAACCCGTTAACGTCACGAAGAGCGATACCGCCGATTTGTTGCATTTCATCGATAACATTCGCACTCAGTAATAGGTAGGACTTTATAGTGTAGGAAAAAGGAAATGTAAACAATCGCTGTTGTCAAGACTATGGATAGTGTTCTACCTAGATTGCGGTATATATACGCTCTAGCGTTTAATTTAACATGAGAGAGATTAATCGTTTGTAAACTAAAACCTTTCATTCTGGATTCTCTGTTTTTTCGATTTCTGTATTGTTTCTCTTCTATCCTAATAAAACCTACTGATCCTCAAACTAACCTTCCTCTTCAACATTATATTTATAAGACTAAAGAGATCTCAAGAATGAAATGAAAACTGGGCTAAGGCCCAGAGTTAGCGCGAAGCTATGAACGAATGTCTTGCCTATGATTTTATTTATATAACGAGATTTCTTAGCAATACAGACAGTTCCTATAATGTGTTTATGTCAGTCATTTGTTTTAAAGTGAAAAGAAATCTGATTTGCCATGAATTACAAACCATTTCGACAAAAATGCCGATTTAAAAAGATTGAGTTTAAAATTCAATAATAATAACAGTTACACTGAAATTATCGATATCTCACCATTAAAATTTCACAGAACTTATGAATTTTTGGAATTAGAATAACACAAAAATATCTATCTTAAAAATATTATCTTAATAAAAATATTATCTTGATAGACTGTATTATCTGAAAACAAGAAAAAAACGCATGTTGTCATACATGTAAATAAGATTTTACGAATTGCAAATATAATTGTGATTGCGTCTCTTATCTAAAATATTACTTTTAATTCCGGCATAAATAAGTTCTGCTCTTTTTTCAATACGTTGAAAATCGACATGTGTTTTGTTACATCCATATATATCTTGTTACATCTCTAATGCTTATCTAGCTTTATGCTGGTTGCATGAATTTACAATGAAGAGTAGCCTTTCGTAAAATCTCGATTAGATCGCGCGAAAAAAGCCATGATAAAGGTATCTATTTATTTATTTATTTGTAATTAAAATACTTCTTGTCTCATGTGTTCGCCGCGTTTTGTCGCTCAGTGTCCGATAATCTGCGCAAGATACAAACACGTCATCAGAAAATTGTTGTTGAGTTACAGGCGAAATTCGTATAATATTGTATCGCGACCTAAGAGCGTAAAGTCGATCATCTTAGGTACTTTAGAAAATCGTCGCGTCATCAACGAATAAAATTTTTTGTCGCACTGTATCTGTGATCACGATTATCAGACGTCATGAATTATTGCTCGTGAACGTTACGTGCGAGTCAATAAATCCTTGTTATTCGCATAAGAGCAGCATGTACGATAATAAAAGTCGATTATATGATAACAATAAATATATTTCCTAATATATCCTTTGTATTTGCTTTATCCACCATCGCTCTAATAATAATATAAGCTTTATTATTGTATTATACATACGCTTACACGTCCAATTCAATCGACAAAAACTCACATTAAAATTACGTAAATTATATACAAATTGTTTGATGTAGGAAAATTTAAAAAGTATAAAGATAAATTATTTATCTCGATTTATATATATATCTAGCAAAATGATATCAAATATTTGTAAAAATAAAAAAAGTTAATTTTTATTAAGCATACTTATTTAAAATAAAATTAAACTAATTATTCCTTGACACAATCTCTAAACGACTTTAAACGTTTTAGCTATATTTGTTATTGTTGTTATATAATCCTCAACAAATTAAACATATTTATGATCTCTTAATTTAATGTATGATAAAATCATATTATTAAAAGTATATAATTTCGTCATTATAAACAATCTTTACATAATTTCACAATAAAACAACAGTTTATAAAAAAAAATTGATAGAAATGAATAGCCATTCCAGAACAGCAACAATATGAATAATTATCGCTATATCGACATATTATTTTTTAATAAACTGAATTGTTGTACATCAAAAGGTAAATCAAAAGATAGATCACACAAAAGATCTCTAATATATCTAAACTAGTAAAGTTAGTACAGAAATCTGTCAAAATAGTCTTAAAAAAAGTCTCAAAAAAGCTTCAAAACGATGTGACTTTCTTTGGGCTTTAATATTATTATAATATTAATTTATGCATAGATATTTTGACTAAATATACTATATATATATTAAACTACATTTTTCTTTATTATATTAAATACAAAATTATCATCATTAAATACAAATCTGAAACTATTATAAACTGCATTAAAGATCTCTGATACATATTG
>NW_017304438.1:5823787-5824400 GCF_001594115.1 Trachymyrmex septentrionalis | reverse complement strand
TATATATATGTGTGTGTATGTATGTTCAACGCATAAGGATAATTATAATTTTGCATAATTTGTAAAGGATCTTATTACATTTTTCTTAATAATGTTAGAAAATATTTAAATAGCTCATGTATAAATTCTAGAGATCTTTTTCCGAATTTCGGAGAAGATACTATTTGTTGCAGCATTAATTCAACTCTGACTAATAAAATATTGGGCAATTAATGAATTATCAACTGGGCCATGTATATTAGGTAATCTTCTCGACGAGACTGAAGTACTCGAATGGATGGTGAAACAAAAAACTGATGAGAGCATTGAAGAAATCGACCGTGAGACTCTCATCAAATACATCGAGACGAAAGAATTTCTCGCTGTTATATTCTGTAAGGAACAATTTCGAATCAATGTATTATATATAAAAATAGCAAGCAATAAGGAAACTTATCTATCTCATTTTCTTCATTTTATTCAGTCTTTATAGTTTTAGAGTTTTAAACATTAGATAATGTTGTTTTACATAATTACAAAAATTTTTAATCTATTGTTAAATATATTATATTTATATATACATATATTAATATATATGAGTAGCCCATTTGCAGAAATAATTACTTTCACTTGT
>NW_017304438.1:5816323-5823687 GCF_001594115.1 Trachymyrmex septentrionalis | reverse complement strand
CTTTCACTTGTAATGTTTCTTGGCAAAAAACTTGTATAATTTTTTTTATTCAAGCTATTAATAACTTATTTTTGTTTTAATTTAAATAATTACAAAATGTGTATAATATGGCATAAAAATATAATTTCTATTTATTAAAATATAAATTCACTTGACTATTTGCAGCTAAAGAAAGAATTTAACTAATTTTCAGACTGAAGTATTGATGCAAAAAAACGATTAAAATTTGAAGTAGGTTATTGAATTAAATAAAATTTTTATGATTTTAAGCATTATTATCCTATTAATAGAAAGTACATGCTACATTAAAAATGATTTTACATTTAGTTTTAATTTTTTTTAATATTATTTTTTTTTTTTTGTTATGTTAATGTCATAGTTAAATGAAAATAAAACAAGAAAAATTGGCGAAACAAATTTCATAAAAAAATAATACTTGTCAATATATTATTATTATTAAAATTAAGAAAACTAGTGAACTTCAGTCAGAGTACAAAGTAGATATTTAACTTCTTTTACGATTTTATCCACTTTTCCTTGATTTTATAAAATTTGTAATTGTTTTTATACAATCTAAATTTGTACTAAGGTGCTAAGAAATCCAAGAGCTCTATTATTTCTTTCTTTTCAATTTTAAAATATAGCTGCATTTGCAGCTATTCATATAATAATTTATCGCTTTTTTATATAAGATATAAATTTGCTTTCGATAATTCTATATAAAACTTCTGTACTGCTATAACGAATTATTCCGCATTAACCTAATAGAATCGGTAATCTTATAAAAAAAGTATATGTAATTGAAATATTAGAGGATATACCATAATCACATAGGATTGTGTACATTGCATAACAAAAAATATTCAGACAAAGAGGAGGATCCAGAGAGTCCGAGGGTGCTTAGGCATATCGAACTGATTGACGACGAAGCTGCGGAATACGGAATAAAGATCGTCAGGATGAAAGATCGGCTAGTGGCGAAGAAATATGGTTTTCGAAATCCACCAGGCATCACTTACTTTCGCAAGGGTAAGAGCATCAATTATGATGGTGACATTGACGACGAGGAGGAAATCCTTGACTGGTTGACCAATCCGGAGAATATGGAACTCACCGATCACATAGAACGTATCAACAAGAAGATGTTTCAGAAAGTGCGACAAACGACCGATTATCTAGCCGTATTTTTTTGTGAGTCAATATATAATTAATATAATACAGCTCAATAAAAACAATTATATATGCATTTAGCATTTCTAATACGTCGCACGTTTGTTTAGACAGCAACGACTGCAAACAGTGCGGCCGAGTATTGGCGGAAATCGAACACATCGATGACGAAGCCGACAGCGCCGGTATTAAATTCGTCAAAATCGATGATAAACAATTATCTAAGCAATATGGTGTTTTCGCGTTACCTGCTATACTGTTCTTCAAGATGGGATCAAAGGAACCAGTTATATATGCAGGTACAAGATTAAGGTGACGGTCCCAATTATGAATCTCATTTAGAGTTAAAATAATTTTTAATAATTTGTGTAAATTTAACATTTAAAAAGGTTGTTAATGTTAATAATAAGCTATAAATACGATATTTTTGAAAAAAAATTATTCCATGTTTAACCGATTATGAATTTGGGAAAAACATTAAAAAATGTTTATGTATAAATCTTATTTATAATTCTTTATGTTAAAATTGTTTAATAATTTAAAATAATATTTAAATGTATATTGTTTTAGTATACATAAGTTATAATATATTAAGTACATAATATATTATAATAAGAATATTATAATTTCAAGGAATTATTAAAGAATGCCCCATTTTTTCTTAAATATCAGCAAATTTAACCCATAATTTGGACTCAACATAATTGGAACCATCACCTTACACTTTTTTGCTACTAAGATAGATGAAAGTTAAGAAGATTGATTCGGCAGGTGATCTATACGATGAGGAGCAAATTTTGCAATGGTTGATGACACAAAAGGATCCATCGGGTGAAGTAATCGAGGCTCGGGAAGGCGAAGATCTTTTAAATTTGATACGAGAATCGGAATCTTTAGCCATATACTTCTGTAAGTTCCTGAATGCTTCGTATAACTTATGAGATAAATGATCGAAAAATTACTGTTAATAGCATCGCGCATTCTGTTTTCTTTCTATATCAATTTTATTTTTATTGCATTGTTAATTAATATGTGATTGACGATCACATGGATAGTGACAGCGCCAACTTGTTTTTTATCTACAATTATTTCCTCTACTTATAAACAGTGAGATTGGACAAAAAACTGCGTTTTTCATCAAGAAGATTTCCGTAAAAGAGTGACTTTGCGGAATATTGAAGGAATATTGATTTCACGATACTCCTTTCTGAACTTGTGAATCTTCTCTCTTTCTTATCTCACAATCTTTACGTGATTAAATTAAACTCATATTGCTTAATTAATCTTACGTTACATAATTACGATTGTAATGAAAAAATTACTAACTGTCCCTAACAAATGTCAATATTTGTCTCCCTCCTAATTCTTTCTATTACTACTTGCTGTCGACTTTCGCTCCGATGCTGTACACTTTGTGTACTGATGCCGTAGGGAACAGAACTCTTTGCGACGTGTGCCAATCAAAAACGTACCGCAAGCAGATGCGCCACAAGGAACAAAGGACCGCGGAACATGCAGAGACGGCCGAACACCTCGATGGTACAACAGATCAAAGCAAGATGAAAATTTATCGATGCCCTAAACTTTCTTACTGTCAACGTCTTTCTCTCTATCCCTCTTCTTTCTCTCTCTCTCTCTCTCTCTCTCCCTCTCCCTCTCTCTATCTGTATATATTTTTTTCTACCTCTCTGTGATTTATAGTCTATGTTTCAGTTATCTCGATTCTCTCTCGATCACAGATGAGATCGATAACCGAGATGTACTTCTAGCATATGCACAAAATATGCACGGAGAAAAAAACCGGTCATCGGATACTTAATATACACACACACACACACAGCACTCTTGATAAATTATTTTATTAGTCATATATAATAATATTCTCATAAAATATCCTATACCGGTAAACTTTTTTTCTCCGTATACAATCGCGTGCGATTTATCGGTACGCAATATATGCAAGCTTTGCCGGAATCCGGAAAAGCTTCGAGAAATAATGCGTGCTATCTCGTAGTGTATACGCTTTTTAGGAAAAATAAAAGAACACTGATGATCGACGGGAAAACTGTTTGTACTTTAAATATAGCGAAATATTAAAATATATATAAATCTCTTATACATTGGATAAAAATATCCGAAATGTATTTCGGTTCTCTTTTAACCGTCAGTGTTCCCTTAATTATTCTTGTTGTTTTATAGCTAATAGAAATTATTGTGGACGTAAAACACCATTTTCCGGGCCAAATGTTTGTTAGGATGCTTTCTCCAAAGAAACAATGTACTCCTCTATCTTGCTTTTTCTTTCTCTTTTTCTTTCTCTCTGATATATTCTGTATGTACAATTACACAGTTACACAGGTGCACGTGCACGAGAGCAAAGCATGCGACATGAGAACAGAACACAAGCAGCCAAGCAGTAGTGACCTACAGATCCCGATGAGCATGCAAAAACTCTCGCTTACTCCATCGATGAAACAGATGCTTTAATATCGCTGAAAATTTAAATATCACACGTAGACGATCGTCCGAACCTTGTCGCAGTATTACTCACACTTTATCACGTGTATTTGCCTTGTATTTAGCAGATTCCTCCTTCGTATCGAGTAGATTTCTTACATCAATGATCGATGTGTAATATTCCATTATGTAGTATCGCCTTTATATTCTTCAAGTAGACTATTGGAAACAACAAGTTTTTGCGATAAAGATTCGATAATAATAGAATCTCTCTTCAGATCCCGATGACTGTGCACAATGCGTGGGGATACTTGAGGAATTGGAGAACATTGACGACGATTGCGATAGACATGGCATTACATTTGTCAAAACACAAGTAAGTAAACATATAAACATATAAAAATAAACTTTTTGTGGTTTTTCTTTGTTATATCTATTTTACATATATATTTTATTATTTTTCTTATATTAAATAAATAAGTTGCTCATTAATAGTGAAAGCAGAAAAGCAATTTCTTATAAAAAAATGTTAAATGTATAAAGTAAAAATTTTTTATATAACGCTTTGCTTAATAAAAATTTAATTTGACTGAAATTAAAGTCTTTTGTCTAATTTATGTTTGTATAACTTTCAATAATGATTTTTTAACATCGAATATCTTAACATTAATATATAACAACATTTTTACACGAACAAGAAGACAAATACAAAAATTATAATACTGTAATATAATAGTATATATATTTAAAAAAATAGAAATAATATTGATACTTAACAAATTTTTTTGCTTATCTATATGAGAATATTCTTCGTTTTTGCAGGATTTTAAGGTTGCTGAAGATTATGGAGTGACTGATTTACCAGTATTAGTCTATTTCGAGCATCAAGTACCGAATGTGTTCGCAGGTTTGCAGTTTTGACAATTAGCTTTCCGAATAGCGATTTATTCACAATTATTTGTCTATAGGTGATCTCTCTGTCGAAGAAGAGGTGTTACAATGGCTGATTACTCAAAGAACAGAAGATCGAATCGAATTAATCACACGAGCGATGCTAGAAACGTCTGTCGAGGAGACTCAATATTTAGCAGTTTACTTCAGTAAGTTAATTACTATCGAGGATCAAGATATACAATAATTATTTTTCAAGTATATAAATGTAACATCCACGTAGCCAAGCCGAATTGTCACATATGTGAGGAGATTCTGGAGGGTTTGGAAAAAATCGATGACGAATGCGACGTATTTGGAATTCATATGGTGAAAATTGAGGATACACAGTTGGCGAAGCGATATTCGATCAAGACGTTCCCGGCTCTCGTTTATTTTCGAAATGGCAATCCTCTTCTCTTTGAAGGTTCTATTTATACTACTTATATTCTAATATGTTTATTCTTGATTATATCCTAATTCTTATTCTTGTAACGAATAAGAATTCGGAATTTTAAAACGTTATATGTGCAGGAGATCTCCAAAACGAAGAATCCGTCCTCGAGTGGCTGATCGACGATGACAATCGAGAATTAGCCGATGAAATAGAGTCCGTCAACGATAGAATGTTAGAGAGACTCCTCGATGAATCTCCTTTCCTAGCTGTTTTCTTTTGTATGTTACGAATAATCGATCTTTGACATTAAATTTTATACTTTTTTTTTCTAGAAGCACTTCTTTTCAACTAAGAATTTTTGATTTAAATTAATTTAAAAAAGTATCAAGGGAGAATTATATATTGTTTACTATTATAATTTATAATTTTCAATCATACATATTTTTATATGTGAATCATTAAATAATATATTTTTTTTTATAAAAAATCCATTTACAATATATTAAAAATATGATTTATTATTTGTTTATTTTAAAAAAAAAGTTTAGTTTTAAAAAAGTTTTTTTTAATAGAGAACAAATGGAGATTCAAAATTGATTCAAGAAAATTTGCAGTTTATATATATCATATATAAATTCACTTTCCATATATATATATATATAATATTTTCTAGATGACGAAGATTGTCCGGAATGTGACGATATTATGGAAGCATTAGAGAAAATTGACGGCGAAGCTGATCTTTTCGGAATCGACTTTGTTAAGATCTCCAGTTCGGAAGCTGCTGAAAAATATAGCATTCTCAACGTTCCGTCCCTCGTATACTTCCGAAAGAAAACGCCACTTATATACGACGGCGATCTTACACAAGAAGACAAAATTCTGCAATGGCTCACTTCTCAAGATGTGTTTGAAATTAAGAATGAGATCGAGGAAGTTAACAGGAAGATGCTAGACAAATTGTTGGACGAGAATGAGTTTCTTGCAGTCTTCTTTTGTGAGTAAATATAAAATACAAATTGTGTGACAATGTTATATTTAAAAATTATTTCGTTATACGTCTATCATTTCCAGATGAACATGACAGTCCTGAAAGTGAAGAGGCAAACGAAAAATTGGAAGAAATCGACGATGAAACCGATAATTTGGATATTACATTTGTTAAGATGGCAGATCCTAGATACGCTAGGAAATGGGGAGTTACCAAGCTTCCCGCGATTGTTTATTTCCGCAAACGATTCCCAAGTATCTACAGAGGTAAAGAGCTTTGAGGAAATATATATTGTAGTATCTAATTCACTTCGTGATCCGATTCGCCTCGATTTACTCTATCATCAAAAATAGCTTGTTATTATAGGGATCGCTTTTCTTCGGTGCTCTTAAGTCATATTTCAATCGCCCTACAGGTGATTTGCACAAAGGACAGGACGTTCTCGAATGGTTGCGCAAGAATAGATATCGACAGCCGGAACTGAACATCTATATGTATATGCTGATTGCCATCACCATTCTCTTCCTCATGTATACTGGTTTCCTGTTGTCATGTTTCCGCTCGGAGCCGACCGCGCCCGTTGTACATCCCAAACAGGCGTGAACGCGCGAAAATATGCAAGTGACAAATAAAGTAAAAGACAGGACTTGTGAACACTCGCGCCTGTGTGTCCGGTACTCTCAATATTCTCTCTGATTCCCGATGCACGATGTGTGGATAGGTTCGTCCGGAACGAACGATCTAACAGCGCTTTACGTGACAAGTAACGATGACCGCTAAAGCGGAAATAGAAGCTAATGATCTACCTGCGAGCGTGTTTGGACCGCTGTCAAACGTTAAATAATATTGCGTGAAAGAGAGGGAGAGAATGTGTCTATTGAATTTCGTACTCTCTAAATTCTTTAGAGTGAAATCATCTCATTCTAAAGAGTGGAAATTAAGTCAAGCTTTTGTAAATCTTGAAAAAAAGTGGCTCAATTTTCAATCTTTAAGAGTGAGATTTTACACTCTAGAGAGACAATTTATTCTAAAGGTTTTAGGCTAGCATTCATAGTCAGTTCTTATATTCAAAACCATCTTAAGTTCTGTCTTGAAGTGTCACGAACCAATTGGCCAAAAGGCCGCATTAGCGTCTTAAGACATTACTTAAGACATTCTTGAAATAAGAACCGACTATGAATTCCGGCTTTAGAGAGTAGTATTTTGAACCGAAAAGTACTCGCGCGAATGTAGCGCGAACTACAAGTTTCGGATAAAATGCAAGTTCGGTCGAGTTGATAATTTTAATAAATTGACATCGATACTACTACATTCTTTGTCTCACAAAAAAGAACGAGCGATTAATATTTATTGTAAAAAGTTATAATATGTAATATAATATACATATAATATACATATATAATATATATAATACAATAA
>NW_017304438.1:5812037-5816223 GCF_001594115.1 Trachymyrmex septentrionalis | reverse complement strand
TATACAGTATATATATATATATATACTATATATACTTGCATATATACTATATTTGTAGTCATTTGAACTGCGCACCGAATTTTTCCGGACATAAAAAGGCAATTAAACTACTAATATCATAAATTAAAGCAATTTTTTTATTTAATGCTCAATCAGGCATCCTATTACAAAGATGTTAATGCGCTGAAAAATTGTAAAAAAATTTATTGTAAACAATAGCGAAAAATATTACCTTGGTCGGGAGTCGAATACAGATCTTTTGTATTTCGTACATTGAAAGAAAAGATTGGTTACTACAACAATTTATTATAGATAGTAAAATATGGCATAGCGTTTTTATATGACTGCAGTAACCAGTTTTTAATTGTAGCAGCAAATTTTTAATTATGTTAGCTTATTGGCAATGTCAATATATGATTTCGATAGGCTAACGCAAAAATTGGTTGCTGCAGCCAATAAAAATAAAAATGCTATGCTATATTTTACTATCTAAATTGTTGCAGCAATTAATATTTTTTTCCGTGTACGAGCGTCATATAGGCCTTTAGAGTACCGAGGCAATTGATTACTATTTATCTTTTCTGTCCAATAAGAAATACCTTCAATCATTACTGCTTGCTATTATTTATTAGTAAGATTATTAATAGTAATTATTATTAGCTACCATTATTTCATTAATATTATCACTATTACTAGCCTCCAAATTATTGCTATTATTGATACTGTTATTTATATATTTATTAGTGCTGTTATATTGCTATTGTAATTATAATCATAATTATAATTTTATTATTAATATATAATTATTATATTGTTAACATATAATAACTACCTAGTAAACACTAACTAACAGTAATATAATATCAATGTTATAATTTCACACTCAACAACATAAATGTAATATATAACACATATTGTACATAACATTTAAACTGTAAAATTATAACATTAATGTTATATTACTGCTAATTAGTATTTACTGGATAAGTATGACAGCGGTCAACGATCGTAACAAACTTCCTTAGTTTATGTAGCTTTTATTAGCCGATCCTTCGCAATAACTACTAACACTGTTCAACAATGAAAAATCCTCTCTGAAGTGTGATAGTGCGTTTCGCGAAGATTTTTTCATGCTAAACATGGATGATATGTTATATACTTGACATAACACGTTAAAATTTTGAGCAAATTAAAAAACAAAATAAAAAACTGGCGTTGTTGGCCACATTCAACATTTTTACAAAACAAAAGCTTGTTTCTAAATAAAATCTACGATATTTTAAAATATAATAGATAAGAATTTTCGAATTTTAATTCATAATCATACAATTTTTCATCAAATTATATTGGAAAAAATTTTGTTTATAATTATACAGTTAACAAAAAATCACTTTTTTCTTTTCAAAGTAGCCATACATAATCTGAAGGTTTTTTGCGCTGAACATGATGCTGTTATCCGAATTTGCGTAGCGCATCAGAATTTTTAGTACAATTTTTCGGAAAGTTAATAAAAAACTAGTTAATTTTAAATTTTTTAATTAGTTTTAATATGTAAAAAAATATAAAATATGGAAATAATTATTATTTTTAGATACTCTTTAATTATGCAATCAGCATCATGTTCAATGCAAAAAAATCTTCAGATTATGTATGATATTTTGAAGAGAAAAAAGTGATTTTTTGTTAACTGTGTAATTATACACAAAATTTAAATATAATTCCAATATAATTTGATGAAAAACGATCACTTGATGAAAATAAGTCAAAAACAAAAATTTATTTAAAAACTTGAATTATACTTTTAACTGTAAACATTATTTAAAGACAAAGTTTTGTTTTGTAAAAAAAAGTGTTAAAAATGCTCTTTTTATTTTGCTTCAATTTTATTTCAATTTAATGAAAAATTGACATACTACATCAACTCTACCAATGCCATTAGTCAGCTCGAAAAAAATCTTCGTAAAATGTACTATCACATTTCGAAGAGAAAAAGAAGTGCTTTTTTGTCGAACAGTGTAATTCTCAATATTGACTATATAATTAACGACGCAAAAAAAGGGATTTTTTATATCCTCTCCACGAGGGAGACTGTTGACATCCTTCTTATGAGGAAAACCGATGTTGTTATCGTTACTAAATAAAATAAGAAGCGCAACCTTGGACCAACTCCAAACTGTTAAAATGCCATTTCCATCTGCCAAGTGTGAATAGAATTACAATGCGAACGCGAATAATAACGTATTGTATGAAAAGCGAAGCTCCTTTTAGATTGTTCGCAGAATTATAGATAGATAATAATTACACATGTTATGTATTATAATTCTTTTGAATACTCTCTTTTGATTCTGCGATATGGATGCGTATAGAACTATTTCAGCCACATATATGAAAATATGTTTTAAATCAATTTTCAAAATATACATGAATTGTTACAACCATTTCATTGGTAGAATTATTTTCTCAAGTAGCAAAAAAAAAACAAAAAAAGATGACGTTTTAAGAACATTTTATTCATGTTAAAGATGTCATTAAGATATTATTAAGATGTCATTTGCCTCGCTACTTGAGTTATTATTAATTGTTGACATGCTATTGTAAAGCTCATTAATTAAGATTTATGCATCGCGAGTAACTATAATTAAAAAGTTGTTAATGACTATATATTGTTTCTTAATCATGTAAGAGATTAAATTATTCGTACATTTTGTAAATTTCGAAAAAAAATACCCGTAATTACGCGTAAAATATATACAAATCTAGAATGTAAGACAAAAATTAAATAAAAAGATATGTAAATCAAAAATTAAAATTTTTATTAGCACAAACGTAGTAAATAAATTAAACGACGATATCACAATAGTACAATATATGATATAATTGTAATTTTTTTACAACGCGCCCAACGCGATTTGTCTATAATATGTATTATAAAAAATTTTTCGGAAAGTTAATAAAAAACTGGCTAATTTTAAATTTTAAAATTAGTTTTGATATATAAAAAAAAATATAAAATACGAAAATAATTATTATTTTTAGATACTTTTTAATTATGCCACTGTTTTATGCAATTTTGTTATGCAGTTTATAAATAGACATTTTATTTCTCAACTCACTATAGGCATACGTATGTTTATCATGATTAAGATCGTATATATATTTTACCTAAGTATCTGCAGAATTCGAAATCTATAGACGATTAATTGTCGTATGTCTGTACGTCAATTTATTTTGAAAGGTGAAAGATAACAAAAAAGAGATACAAAAATACATAACAAATATATTTTTAAATATAATATGTCACCGTCGAGACAGCGCGCTTGTGCTGTAGCGATCAAAATTTTTATTTTCAAAAAAAGGAAAGGACGAACAATATTTGAGTATTAAAGACAAAACTATACACACTTGAGGTATATATGTGCACATACATATAAAACTACAACTATATCTTTATACATCTATATTAAATATAATATGCATACAATCAATTACTAGTGTGTGATACACCCCATATATTCTAAAATATTTAATAAGAAAGCTAAGGAAGGTCTCTCTTTCTCTCTTTCTCTCTCTCTCTCTCTCTCTCTCTCTCTCTCTCCCCCCCCCTTTAAGAAAACAGTTTTTTCTTGAATTAAAATTAAATCTTAAGTTTTTATAAAAGAAAAAAATTATTTTCCAACTTGATAGAAAATTATTGACTAATCATATAATATCGAAAAAAATAATATATTTTTTTATTTCGTAACTTTTAAAAAACTATCCTTTTTGAGTTGTGACAATTTTTTGTAAAGTTAAGTTACTTCACTTTTAATGATTGATAGAGTAATGTTTATTTAATTATTCATGATAATAACTTGAAAATTACAGTTTTTAAATCACTTTTAAAGTAAGGAAGTAATATATTTAATATATTAATATATTAAAAGTATAGATAACTTACCCGTATTTTAGTGCTAGTTTCACAAATCCTTTTCTTCTTTTTACGGTAATACGATAAGTGCCCGGCGTTGATTCCAGCGATTCAGAAGCACCACCGACAATAAGAAGCTCTCTCGGTATATGGATTTTTTGATGGTATCGATAATAAGTACTTAATACTTCTCACGCAAGAAGAGCAATTACCTAAAAGTATTCAATAATTTATCGTTATAATCAAATTATACAAAGAATATAACTTTCTAAGTAGTCA